>NW_019720617.1:128659-150120 GCF_002891405.2 Cryptotermes secundus
GGATCGTGGGTTGGAATCCCACTCAGGGCATGGATGTTTGTGTGCGTTTTTCTGTGTTTGTGTACAGGTAGAGGCCTTGCGACGAGCTGATCACCAGCCCAAGGAGTCCTATCGTATGTGTAAGACCTAGAAAAACCGAAGTGAACGGAGAAGTTCATGGAGGTAGGCCTAGGCCCACTGGGGCTGTAGTGCCAAGGAAAAAAAAAATTGCCAAGACAACCCTTTTTAACAATAGCTTTCCTTAGAAGATTCTGCCAGATTGCAACCGGTTTTCACTTCTTTAGATTTTGCAACATTATGTTTTTGTATACAGAGCAAGGTCATCAGCCTTGCATCCAACCCCCAACCTGGAGGACCAGGTCCCTGTATCTATGTCCCACACTGTCGGGGTAGCCCAATTATACCCTCAGACACCTGGTTCCCTTTTCGTGGATTTCTACCATTCGGACAACTACGGTGGAGGTATCCTAATCAGCCTCCACACGGGAATTAATAATAATAAGGTCGCGGGTTCAAGTCCTGATGAGGTCATTGGATTTTTTTCAATTGACCTAATCCTTCCGGCCGCACTAGGCCCTGGGGTTTACTCAGCCTCTAACAGAAATGAGGACCAGTAAATAAATAAATAATTTTCCTGAGTAAAGCGCGGCCGGCGCGTAAGGCTGACAACCTTACCGCCATCTTTGAGCCGATTGTCTAGATAATGTGGGACCTTCAACGTCTCATAACCCTATGGGCCTTCACTGCCTGTTACAGGGATAGCTTTACTTTTTTTTAATAATGAGGTAAGAGGTAAAGGTGCTCCTGTGTATAATTAACTAAGCAGCTTGACATAAAGAGAAATGAGAGAGTAAATTTAGAGCTTCACCGTTCTTAACGCCGGCACTAAGTGGAGGTGAGTGGTCAGCTTCACATTCCAGCCGCTTTACTGCTTCGTATTGGCTAGGATGCTGGGTGAGTCTGCACCTTGTGGAGAAAAGAAAGATCTCTTGCCCCTGCAGCGAATCGAATTCCAACTCCTTGGCATTTATAACTACAAATACACTACGTGATAATGATATTTTCATGTTACAATTAATATTATTTTAAGTACGAAGACCACCAAGTTATGCCAAGCCACGTTTCCCTGCCGTCGCCATGTTAGAGCCGTAGACTGAAGGGAACGTGTCCTGTATGTTTCTTTTTTGTTAAGTAGGCCTACTCAGTGTCGCTCAGCTGGTCAAGAATTCCCCGCTCTGAACGGGACATACGCAACAATTCATTTGGATATTTAAAAAGCCTCAAATGAACCGTGTCCCGAGCCAGTTTAGTCTGTCAAATATCCCCCCACTCTACTTATTTCCAATCTGTCTTATTATGGTTCCATATACCTCTGTTTCTCCTAAGCGGCGTCTCGTTTTGAGAATTCCGTCAAATTCCTTATTTCCTTCTGCGTTTCTTGAGCAGTGAGAATTCTGGCAGTCATCACTACTGGCCATGTAGCAAAATAGACTGTGAATCAGACGGTGAGCGAAGATGGATTCGTCTATTTATTTACAGTTCTCAGATCTATTCATGACGAGCGTCGCTATTCATAATTACGGTTCAAGACAGTGTTTCTGTACCGGAGGTCCGCGTGCTCCTAGGGGTGCGCGAGAGAAGTCGGGGAGAGTGGTGAATCAACTGATATATCCGAATTGCTGTTTTAAGTTTTAAATAATAAACATTTCTGTAAACTATCATAAGAGAAAAGAGTCTATGACTCTAAGGAAGTTAGAAATTACAGTTGACTTTTGGGGTAATTAAAAAAATGGTTCGTAAAAAAAAAGTTGAGCAATGCTTTAGAGTAAATTTCACATCTCTACGGTTTCATATTCTTACTATTACTAGAAACAAACAGGAGGTCTCCAGGAATCGGGGAAAGTGGCAGCCCTGATTTTAAAATAAGAAACAGAACGGGTTGTTATGTATACTCTCTCGTGTTTTCGTTATAACTTCAAATGCGTATATGCAGACTCTAATATACGTTCCGTTAAAATTCTATAAACTCGCATGCACGGTATACATATCAATTAAACTTCACCCTATATTATAAACACCCCCATACAACATATTCCCCGTTTAAATAATTTTAATTCGTTCAGATTCGCTCAGTTTAATCCGAATTGAAATCTTTAAATGCTGAGGTGCGTATAATAGTAACTAAAAATTCAGTTCCTTCCTTCAGAGGAAGCACATTGATACATCCCCGTGGCAAAGACTAGCAGATCGGTACTGTTTAGAAAAACAATAATTTAACATTGTATAATAGCATCCCATTATACATCATTTATTTATTCCTGTTAGTAAATCTATTCATCTACAAATATATTATATTAATAAGAACTTCAAGTGACACTCCAATAGGAACTACCCATCAACATAGGACATATGCGAGTAAAAGCGAGAGTTTATCAAACAATTTGAACTTCCAGACTGAAGCACAGCAATTTCATCAGCAATTTTAGATACACCTGAAGATGACCAATGTTTGTCGTAACATGTAGTGTGGATACATCTGTGATACAAAAGAGATTTCAACATTTAAGACTTTTAATTTTTTTAAGTTGTACGTGAGATTTAAAATAACTAACATGAATAAATAGGAGAGAATATAACTGTTTATTGTGAGGATGACATGTAACACACAAATACGACCTGTGGACAAAATGCAGACATTCCGGAGAATTCAAGCAGGCCGCGCCATAGCTTAGGAGGTTAGTAGTCGGCTTTCTACCGCCGCGGCTCGAGATCGAGCCCAGGTCAGATCATGTGGGATTTGTGGTGGACAAATTGTCACTGGGGAAGGTTTTTTCCGAGTACTTCGGTTTCCCCTGCCAATTCTGATTCCACTGACTGCTCCACATTTTTCAACATCTATCGTCCAGGGCTGTTACAATAGGCCAAACTTTGCCGACGTACCAAATGGACTCAGTCTCACCCCACTCCAAGAAAATAAGAAAACAATATTAAAACAGGTAGTGTGTATAGTAATCACTGGACTATACGTTTTCATCAGCCTCTCCACATACTGTGGTCTTGCCTTCGTCGCCTCTCACAACTCCGACATATATTTTTTTCTCGTTTTTCTCAGTTCCCTCTCTTCTCTATAAATGTTGCCTTTCCGTCGACTGCTTCGGGGTAACATTATGGTAACATAATAACAGTCCCCATCCATGCAGGTCGTCAGGGGTTGATTTGCCGCCAGGTTACAGAGAAAAGCGGGCAGCAGAAGTGGAATAATTGATTACCTATCACTAGAACCGCATTTTACGCAGTCAGTGAGTTCAAGTGCCGTCTTTCAGTCAAAGAAAAAGGACGAATTCTTTATGGTAAAACCGTAAGGAAATGTACCAGAACATCGCAGAGCTCGCTGGCGGGTCACTGAAGGCTCAATTTGCAATTCGTGAAGAAGACACAGAGTCCATGTGTGCAGCAACGGAACTTCTGCATGTGTGGAGTCTCCCCCACAGGACGCTGCTGCCGGAGCCTTCAATCATAGTTCCGTAAATGTACACCGAATTAAGTTATAGAAGATAAAAGGTAAAGTTGCCTCTGTGCCCAAGTAATTAAGCACTATGACCTGAAGGCGTATATGGGAGTGGATGTATAGATCCACATTCTCTTGACCTCGGCATTAACTGCAGGTGTGTGGTAAGCTTCACGCCCCTCCCGCTTTGCCTCCTGGGAATGAGTCTCCGGTACCCCCTTCGCTAGGAGACTGGGTGAGCCCCAGACGACGTCGAGAATAGAAAATTTTTGACCCTACTGGGACTCGAACCCCGACCCCTCAGTTGTCCAGCACGCAGCCAGTTGCTATGTCGACTACGCTATCCCGGATCTATAAATATATTATTGGAATAATAAGCCATCCGGTCTAAAAAATTTAATAGAAAAATCAAATTACATATATGTATAACCTTGCATGCTTCGGCCCCTTACCGTCCTCAGAGGCATGAGAATAAAAGGAAATTATCATTATATTTGTTTTATGTTGATACGTATATGGAGAGACTAGAGACGGGGCATGGACGGGGTATGGATTTACTGAATACTTTAACACAAAACTCGTTACTACACTTTCAAAATCACTGCATCACAGATTAATGTTCTCGGTCTGTTACTCTCTCCATTAGTCGTTGCTTTGTAGCGGCTTCCAATGGGTATAAACGTCACAATATTTATTTATTTGTGATTTTTCCCACCACGCTATTAGTGTCTCAAAATATGTAGCATCAATGACCGGATTATTTAGTGACCAATTAATTGGAAAGACCGCTAGAAAAGCAGTCGTTCCTAATATGAATATTATTCCAGCATTCGGCTAAGGGCACCAAGAAAGTAGAGCTCTCCTTGTAACAGGCCTTGTAGGTCCATAAGATTGTGAGACACCGAGGCTCCCACATTTTTTTTAGAAACAGCTCACAGATGGCGGTTAGTTATAAGCAAGCTTGATCAATATTTATATGTTGCTTTAGGAGAATGGCAAGTTATTACGGAGCGCCAATACTAAAGCTTTACCCAAGAATGTTGCAGATAAAATCTGTGCTATACTTATATTTCTCCCATAAACCGTTTCAGCATTGAGAACAGAGAAAAGGGCTTCTTGATTACATACTTAGGAAATATGTGGTGACAGCGAATTGTATTTTTCTCTCATAAGCCAGTATTTAATTTTTTGCATTACGTCTATGACATAAGATATCTCGCAGTAAGTGAAATGTTTGCAACATATGATTAATTTTCTTTTCACTGGCTCTACAGCCCCTTGAGCCCTGGTCTCTGATTTTTTAGTTTCATCATCATTTTACAGACGGTATGACTCCTTGGACGAGAGATCAGCTCGTCGCGAGGCCTTTACCTAAACACAAGACAATACAAATACAGAATAAACAGACACATACCAAACATCCGTGCCTTATGTGGGATTCGAACCCACGATATCGGTTTCCGAGCAAGCCTTAGACAGCTCGGCTACAGTGACCGGTTAAGATACGATTAATATGAAACAGAACTCTCTACTATACTACTTACCAGTAGAAAAATCTTTGCACTACCAGAGGCCTGCCGGAACAGTCGGTGTCCACGGTGTGTATATACGTTCCTGTGACAAAAAAATACAAACAGTAAAATATGTAAAACATTCGTTCCCTCAACTCGTGAGCTTGGAATTGTGGAGGTCCAAAATGTATGAGATATGATATTCCGTGATTGCATGTGACTGTGTCAGTGGTATATCATTGAATAGTGCCCACCCTTCGTATCCCTTGGCACCCTCGCCAGATAGCTCCGTACGTATGTATATATGTCCTGTCTGTAGCGACGGATCCTCCCCCACTGCAGCCACCAAACTGATTTCTCCGAGTGACAAATCGCCCAGCCACGGATCCTGCTGCTGCTACATTATGAGAGTGCCATAATCTGTCACATAGGAACCTTGTAGCGACTGTGATATGCCCGGCTTTATACAGGGTGTTACGTAAATCCGTTCCAATATTGTTCATTGTGTAAAAGCACTGATGCAAGTAGCCAGAAAATTTAACTGGCCATATCAACTGTTCTGTATGGGTTTCGGTGCTGGGGATTGATAAAACGACAAAAAGGGTAGATTTTCACTGAGGAATATTCGATTCATGAAAGCTGTGACACCACACTGATTTATCGAACAGAGGCATAATTAAGATATAAGAGAAAGACTAAAAATCGTTGTCATAAATTCAAGACACACTTATTTCCATCACTAATGTAACTTTGTTTACAATTTCTCCTCGGTTTAAAATAACGTTAAAACTACAATTAAACTGCTACAGATTTCGGCCTTACTTGGTCATCCTCGGGCAACTGTTTTTCTTGTTGAAACCGCTAAACTGCATTAATTCTTAAGCTAAAATATTCCAGTGTTATTGAATATTTGTCGTTCATATAATATATTTGCCTTAGAACAAAAAAACACGGACGCCTCAAGAACAAAACAGCGAAATAAAATATATATTCTGAAGGAAAATATTTTAATGTGAATGACGAAAATCCATTAACACTGAAATATTTTAACTTAAGAATTAATGCAGTGCATCGGTATCAACAAGGGAACAGTTGCCTGAAGACGGCCAAGTAAGGCCGAAATATGTAGCAGTTTAATGTTAATTTTAATATTATTTTAAATTGACGAGAAATTGTAAACAAAGTTGCATTAAAGACGGAAGTAAGCGTGTAAAGTGATACACCAATGCAACACAATATTATAAATCCGAAAATTAAGGATGATCATAAAAAACGAATTGTCTGCAAGACACAGAAGACTGGAGTAAAATGGATTTCCTCTCAGGCTACGATCCCCGAGAGAGACGAGACCAAGAAAGTCCATGTAAAAAATAGAGAGAACAGTTGTCAATTTAACAGTTATAATTTTAAAACATGAATTCGGAAAGGCCCCTTTCCCCCCCTCCCCTTGGTACTACAGCCCCAGTGGGCCTAGGCCTACCTCCATGAACTACGTCCACTTCGGTTTTTCTAGATCTTACACATTCGGTAGGACTCCTTGGGCGAGTGATCAGCTCGTCGCAAGGCCTCTACCTGTACACAAACACAGAAAAACGCACACAAACATCCATGCCCTGAGTGGGATTCGAACCCACGATCTCGGCTTCCGAGCGAGCGAAGCCAGTGCATGCCTTAGACCGCTCGGCTACCGTGACCGGCGGAAAGGGCTTTTAGAGGAGCCTAAATCGTGCTACTGCTAATGAGGATGGTAAATGATTGATTCATCGTTATACACAACACTGTGTCCTCATGGGACAATAATATTCTGAACGTCGCATTTCATTGGTTGTTGCCACACTGTGAAGTCTCGATTCCTTTTCTCGACCCATTCTTGGTTTTCATTTAAATAGCCCACGACCACATGACACACATCCATGTTCGTCATTCATATGTCTTGCAAATCGTCTGAGCTCCGTAGGCATAATCTTACCGTCCTGGAGAAAGACGTGCGCACTGATACACGTAGAACTGAGCTCTAACAACTGTGCTGACATGGCTGAACTTGGCGTACAAGAGGAGATTGATTTTGTGGACTTGACGGCAGCAGCTAAAACAGAGCGCTGAGGAGAATTTTTAACTTAAGAGGAAGGAATTGCGAGAAAGTAAACCTATCCCTGTAACAGGCCGTGGAGGCCCATATGGTTGTGAGACTTCGAGGTGCCTACGTTTTCTAGAGAATGAGGTTAAAGATGGCAGTGAGGCTGTCAGTCTCACGCGCCGGCCGCTCTTTATTCCTAGGAATATTCCTGGTACTCATTTTTGTTAGAGGCTGAGTCGACCACAGGACTATAGTGCTACTGGAAGGATTAGGTCAATTGAAAAATCCAGTGACCTCATCGGGAATCGAACCCACGACCTTCTGGCTTATAGCATAGTGCCGCAACCAACTACGCTACCGCGTGTCCCATTAAAATGGACATAAAGAAATGTGATATGACCATGTAAACTGGAATCGTGTTTCTCAGCATGGGGACCACGTGAATACGGTAATGTATCTCCAGGGTCCGTAGAAGTGGCAATTTACTGAACAGCTGTGATACTATTAGCGTCTCAAGAAGAACTCTGCACCTGTGAATTAATTAGAATTTCAGGCACTCAGTAAGATTCAGAGTCTGCCCCCCCCCCAGGCCGCTGTTCTCTAAGTTCTATTTCGGATATTCACGCGAGTGTCCCCGTCTAACAAGCAACATGGCTACCACTTCGGTAAACATGTCAAGAAAATGTTAAGCATGCCTGTACTTCACACAGCACATATTACGGCCAGTAGTGACGTCATGAATTTTACATGAGGAATGGTGAGCAGTCTGGTCCCGCCCGATTACTGAATATCTTAGTCCAAACTACCGGAAACATATCGGTATAGATGGTACGTCATCGTAATGTGCCAGCACACTGAGACCACTTAGCTGGAGTGACCCGGCCCGGCTAGTGTTGAAGCGCAGTGAGTCCGCGATATGACAAGGTGTGTGTCCCTGTGGAAAGGGGGCTGGAGAGAGAGAAAGGAAGGAAATAAGAAAGAATGAAAGAAGGTATAAATAAATAAACAAACAAACAATGAAATAAATAAAGGAGAACGAGAAAGAAATGAAGGAATAATTAAAAGAAGAATGTAACAGAAATATTGGACATAAAAGAAAAAAATATATATAATTTCTTTATATATTTTTGGTTTATCTAGCCCTAGGTATTCCAGCTGTAATTCCTACAATGCCAAGTCAAAACAGAGCACAATTTATGAATATACCTAAATATTACATATTAAGAACTCCATAAGAACTTACATTGTATGGGGGGGAAATTTCTTGACTGTACAGTAGAGATAAAATGCCAGATGTCACTTACTCTCAAACATAGAAATTTTTGTGAAGGTTGAAATTTTATCCACTAGGCACTTGCAGGGACAACGACGCTTTCAGTAATTCAGAATATACAGCAATAAGACGTAGATGGTTAGTGAATAATTAAATCGGAAAGAACTGGAAGAATGTGTTCACGGCCTAATTTGTAAGCACTATCCTGGCCTTTATCGGACAGACAGAGACAGCTATATGGATTGACATACCGACAGCGTTGTTAAATAAGTCATAAAATATAAATTAACAAATTTCATCCTACTGTTTTGCGCCATATAACCTTATCTGCTGATAATTTTAAAGTGGGCCTACATATGTAATTGGGTTCTCATGCTGAAACCTTACCTGAGACCTACTTAACATGAAGTATGACCGCCGGACAGTTTGTTTAATGTTAAGTTTTCCGACCAACAAGCGCGACGCATTTTTGCATCAAACGCACGAACAGCTGACAACTCGAAGTTCTATCTGGGCTATGAACTCGGTTCGCCTGTGAGCCCAAATCACGTATCACTGTACCGAATTCAGAGGGTTTATGGGGAGAGATTTGTAGAGTTCCGGGAAAAAAAAAGGGATTCTGTAGAATTCCGTAAGTTTCACCTCCTACCCCTGAATGCAGGCTTATCAGAGTAGGCTTGCATCACGGCTCAGTGTGGTGGAAAGGACAAGATTACTACTCCTAGAGTGAAAACAAAGTCCCAAGTGCCTTCAGTTCGCACTCTGATTAGATCTTCAGATTCCAAGCACATAAGTTCTTCTCCTATCCCCCCCCCTTCACGGTTTATTCTTGCAGAAGTACATATTCACACTGTGTTAAGTTTGGTGTCTGTAGCAGTAAACCTATAAACCCTTTTTACGTGATGTAAGGACACAATTACTTTATATTCCTAACAAACAGGACATCATCCAAGTACTTCTGATGCTCTTGTTCTCAATCCCTGCACACCTAATCTGAAATTCGGTATTAGTCCAATATTTCGCGTTTTATATGCGGGTTATTTAACGGCGCTCTTAGTGTCACACGCCAAATCAAAATCTGATTCAGGAGGAAATTAAGAGGAGACTGAATTCGGGTAATACTTTCTACCAATCCGTTCAGAAGCCTTTGTCTTCTCGTCTATTGTGTAAAAACATAATTTCATTATATATATATACATATATATAAATATATATATACAGAAAATTCGAATATAAAAAAATAAAATGTAATATAGAATATAAACTATAATTGTGCCTGTGGTTCTGTATGGGTATGAAACTTGATCTGACATTAAAGGAGGAACAGACTGAGGGTGTTTGAGAACAGGGTGTTGAGGAGAATATTTGGACCGAAGAGAGATGAAGTGAAGGGAGATTGGAGAAAACTGCATAATGAGGAGCTTCATAACTTATACTCTTCTTCAAGTGTAATTAGAATGATCAAGTCAAGGAGGATGAGGTGGGAGGTCATGTGGCTATACATATAGAATATTGGTGAGAAAGGCAGAAGGAAAGAAGCCACTAGGAAGACCGAGGCATAAGTGGGCTGATAATGTTAAAATGGATTTTAGAGACATAGGATGGGATGGTATGGATTAGATTGATCTGGCTTAGGATATGGACCGGTGTAGAGCTCTTGTTAACACGGTAATGAAACCTCGGGCTCCCTAAATTTCTGGGAAGTTCTTGAGTAGCTGCACAACTGGCGGCTTCTCAAGAATGGATCAACTCCGTAAAGTTAGTTTGTTGGTTGGTTGGTTGGTTGGTTGGTTGGTTAGTTAGTTAGTATCACACACTGCAGACCGTTGAATTTTGGACTGATTGGTGAACAATTAATTAGAAAGGATTTGGAAAGAGTAGTCGTGGCCCAATCACAATATTACCCCGGCTTTTCCTGGAGGGACTGAGTAAAATCACGAAGAACCTTAGTCAGGATAGCATTTTGGGTCGGCTGACATTCGAACCAGGAACCTCCTGAATAAAAGTCTAAAACGTTACCAACGTGTTCACTGGTATTTTGCATTCCATACTTCAAGAAGCCAGAAAATTCATTTCAGAACCGAAGTACTCGGAGAAAACCTGCCCCAGTGCCAATTTGTCCACCACGAATTCCACATGACCTGACCTGGGCTCGAACCCGGCTACTAATCGCCTGAGCTATGGCACGGCCCTTTCAGTGACTTTAATCTTTTCTTTTTTGTCATAACATTATACTGCAGCACCCTGTTACACTGTGTATTCTTATTGTTCCCACTCCTTGCCGTCTTTGTGCAACCTCGCTGATATATTAACGTTCACACTTCTTCAGCCCTTTATTATATAAAATATATATTTCGACCGGTCTCACTCGTGCCGTGGATTTTTGGGGTGTGTATGCGTTTATTCTGTGTTTATGTTGTCCTGTGTTTGGGTAGTGGCCTTGCGACGGGCGCTGCTGACTCGTCCAAGGAGTCCTAACGTCTATGAAAAAAAAAAAAAGATTACGGAACTGAATAAGAGGCCTGAGCCCTGAATGGTCTGGAAGAGACTTTGCAATGGGGGGGGGCACATGTTTCGGTCTAACTGGGCATCATCAGGTGTATAAGGTGCTGAGTTGAAGGAAACTGCTGCTCTGTTATTACTTTGTTCTGCTTTTCACGTTTGATGTAAATGCTTCAGAATATTTTACGCTCTATTACGTTATCATGTCGTTATACCAGACACGTGCATGAGAACGGCAAGATAACCAGTATAACATTTGTACAGGTTTATGTTATACTGTGGATGTCTGAAAAAGTTCTTGGTTGTCTACAATTAAGTTCATTAATAAAAATATGTGTTCAAATGATAGATGCAAGATCTCTAGAGTCTTAAATAGACCTCTAAATAAATTTCTAGGTTTGATACCCATATTCTAACAATTTTCTCTTCTAATGTAAATACATTTTTGCTGTTAGATCCATGTATGATATTCAATGCAATAGGCAGTAAGGTTTCATTCAAAACCGCTTATATTCCAAATCTTGAAAGTGGTGAGGTTCATTACTAGCAGAAAATTTTCTTATAGAATGATATAATACCCTTGACATGAGCTCTGAAATACCCTGCAGCCACAAGATGAAAAATGTCATATAATTTATTAATTCTCTGTTTCTTCATCTTTTTGCTCTTCAGGCTACTGAAAAGAGAAATAAGTTTTGCTATACACCAGATGTGTCAGGATTGACTGACCAGGAAAATCATAACCCCATCTACAAATAAGTTTTCAACTGACTTTATCAACAGAATCGGAGTAGGGGAGGTTTGTTTTGGGGCTGTGTTCTATATAATTTCATGGTATGCTGTCCAGTACTAGGGTTACATTTAATATAAAAATACCTACAAATGCACTTATGTAAAACACGCTACTCTTTCATGTATATTCACAAACAATTATGGGTTGGGGATGATTAGAAAATGAAAGCTTAGTATTTCATAATCTCTCTTTAGTTTGAAGTAATTAGACACAATGTCATAAAATTTACCCGGCAATTAAATCGATTTTTTTTTTTTGCATCGTATTATTATTTGTCGCCTTGCTCAGATAACCTTCAACATATTTACGGAAACGTATTAACCCTAAAAACAGCAAGCAAATTCAAGACAAGTTACGTCATACGTTTATAGGAATATATCGACGGGAGTATCGTAAATATATATACGAAGTCCTTTGAGATTCTTATTTCATGTTACCTTAACTTCTTTTCCATCAGCAGGAACCTCGTGGACACCTCATGCACACACTTGTTCGGACTTCCGGTTGCTTGCATACAGATGTGTATGTCACTACCGGTCACTACTGTCGGTTCGTGTGCCATCTATCCATTAGGTTGTGAAACTACGGCGGCTGGGTTCTCTGTGGTAGCAGTAGTCTTCAGTTCACTTCAGTCGGCGAAACGATTCTCACCTGTGAGGCCACTTCCTTCCCGGCGCTACCAGATATTTTCTGAGAAGTAGTGGGTCTGGAACGGGGTCCACTCAGCCTCGTGATAATTGAGGAGCTATTTCAATGAAATAGCATATTCTATATCCAGTGGTGTGTCAACTTGTTTCTCGCCCTGTAATTGTATCTACTTGAATATAAGAATAAATTTAAAAAAATTAAATAGCGGCTCCGGTCTAGAAAACCGAAATTAACGACCGTGGGGATTCGTTGCACTGACCACGCGACACCATCTGTCCACAAAAGTGGGCACTAAACTTCACCGACAAGCGGCGGTCGCTTGGTCGGTTGGTATAGTTCGCTTGCAGTCTAAAATCACGGAGTTTGTTGTTTGTTTTTGTTTGAGGCCAACTCCGCTATGAATACGAGCACTATATACGTTTCTTGGGATGTTGGGATATAAGTACCACCTTCTCGAAAGAACATTTGTCTATGTCGTCGGGGTTGATGAGTTGGAAGACTATGGTGGAAATATAAACGAAGTTAACTTCATGGAGCTGAGGCCTGCTTGAGAAGCCACCAGTTGTGCAGCTACTCTAGAACTTCCCAGCACTTTAGGGAACCCAGAGGTTCATTACTGTGTTCACAAGAGCCATCCACTGGTCCCTATTCTGAGCCAGATCTATCCAGTCCATTCCACCCCATCCTATTTCTTTAAGATCCATTTTAATATTGTGCACCTGCCTACGTCTTGGTCTTCCTAGTGGTTCTTTCCTTCTGGCTTCCTCACAAATACCCTATATGCTTTCCTCTTCTCCACCATTCGTGCTTCATGCTTTGCCCATCTCATTCTCCTAGAATTGATCATTCTAATTATACTTGGAGAAGAGTACAAGTTATGAAGCTCATCATTACGCAGTTTTCTCCAATCTCCCATCACTTCATCTCTCTTTGGTCCAAATATTCTCCTCAGCAAACTGTTTTCAAACACCCTCACTCTATGTTCCTCCCTTAATGTCAGAGACCAAATTTCACACCCATACAGAACCACAGGCAAAATTATAGTTTTGTATATTCTAATGTTTTTGTTTTTAGACAGCAGATGAGAAGACAAAAGGTTCTAGACTGAATGGTATCAACAATTACTGAAGTTCAATCTCCTCTTAATATCCTCATGGTGGAAATATGGTGCTCCAAAAGTCAGTAGACTTCTTCCAGACTGCCATGGCGTCACATGCCACAAGAAGTACACTTCAAGATTCTTTCTATTCGAATCATACACTTCTTGTGATGTACAAACCAAAATTAAACATTTTAGGTCCTTAAAAAATACTGTAAGTAAAAAAAAAAAAGTAAAGCTATCCCTGTTCCATGCCATGAAGGCCCATAGGGTTGTGAGACATTGAGGCTCCCACATTATCTAGACAATCGGCTCAAAGATGGCGGTAAGGTTGTCAGCCTTATGCGCCGGCCGCGCTTTACTCCCCAGGAAAATTATTTAAATAATTCCTGGTATTCATTTCTGTTAGATGCTGAGTAAACAAAGGGCCTAGTGTGGCTGGAAGGATTAGGTCAACTGAAAAAAATCCAGTGACCTCATCGGAATTTGAATCCATGACCTTCTGGCTAGAGCAGACAATTATGTTGTCTTTGAGATCCTCACAGCAGTGACTATGAAGTGTACTGGTATGCCAAGCCCTGTACTCGAAAGAAGTTCACCAGTGTTCTCCAGCGTTAAAGAGTAGTCAAAATGTCTGGGAACTTCCATCGGACTATGCTGCATCATACCTCATATCCTTTCTACATTACTATGCAATTACATCTGGTTGCATTAGTTTAAGTGACTAATTTCCTGTAGAACGTACAATGTTTCCATACAAGCCAATATGCACACTGTCCAAACCTTATACATTCTTGCTGTAATTAGATTTATACATCATTATTTTGGAGCACAATATGAGACAAGATATCTGTCTTTGCGGAACCTGTTCTAATGATTCATGAGTCTGAAATGTTGAGAATCAGAGCATAGAACAAAATAAAAAAATTAACTTTTATGTGTACAGTAATATCTCATAACACTTATGTTCTCTGGTAACAATAAATATGAGGTTTTATTTTCTATGCAAATTCACTGCATTTTATTGATAAAGAACTGTGTGAGATTTATGGCTCTTAGGGCTGTGACTACAAAGATTATCATCTTCTGAGATGTGATGCTATATACCTTCTGTTTGCTGAAACATATTGCACATCAAAAGCCACCATTATGTCTATGTGAGATTTCATTAGATAGGAACACATCCTTTCATACTGGTGTCTCAAAGAGTATTTAGTTGTTTCAATGTGTAGGTGGCTGTCTCAAAATGTATTTCTTTCTGTAAAAAAGTATGTAGCATTAGTTACGTAGGTCTATCAAACAGTATGGAAGCATCCAAAAGAGTATGTGGGTGTATCAAAATGTAAATAAGTGTCTCAAATCATATGCCGGAATCTCAGACTTCATTTAAAGTGACTCAGACACTGGGCAGATGTCTCAAACAGCATATAGATGTCTAACCGTACATATGATTAAGTGTCTCAGATAGACTATAGGTGTCTCAAAATGTATATAGTTCTCTCAAAACTGTAGATAAGCATCTCAGACAATAAGAAGCAGCCTCAGTATGTTCATGCCTCACACTGTATGTACGTGTCTAGAATCTTTGTATGTATATAAGTATATATATGTAGGTCAGTCAAAAAGTTCCCGGAATTCCCCTGCAGAGAATGAGCAATAAGATAGCGCACACACTGTTGTGGTGGGAAGCTCAGCATGTCTGCTCTCAGGCGCAACAAGTCTGGACAGGTTTCAGTGTGCAATGTCGTTACTGTTCCGTTGAATTAGACGTTGAGTGTTTGTGATTCGGAGCAATGTCACAGTTCGAACAGCAAGTTTATGGTGATACTGCACTAAAGAAATCCACAGTTTACAACTGGTTTTCCCAGTTTAAGAATGGGCAGGAGACGTTAGGGGATGACCAGCGCAGCGGGAGACCTTCGACATCCAGAACTGAAGAAATGATTGGAAAGTGAGACAACTGATTCCATGTGATCGAAGAATGACCATCACAGAGTTGGAGCACGAAGTTGGTACTGTTACTGGCCATTTCTATGTGCAGAGGTTGCGCAATGCAGTTCGGAGGATGCGGCGCGACAAGTGGCAGGGACAGCGGTTTCTGCATCACGATAATGCACCAAGCCACACATTGCTTGTTGTGCAGCAATTCCTCGCTGAGAAAAACATTCCTGTCATCACTCAACCACCATACTCTCCGGATCTCACTCCGAGTGACTTTTGGCTGTTCCCTACTCTGAAAATGGGCATCAAGGGGACACATTTCCCAACCATGGAGGACATCAAATCGAGCTGAGCTCTGGAAGATTCCAAAAGAAGCCTTCCATCACTGCTTCCAACAATGGCAGGATCAATGGAGCAAGTGGGTGCGCGCGCAAGGGTCCTACTTTGAAGGTGATTAGGTAAGTGTTGCCATATGTCCTACCATTAGAGTGCTGTACCACCATTCTGGGAACTTTTTGACCGACCCTCGTATATTAAATTGTAATTCTGTATTTTAGCATCCTGTTGCAATTGTTTTAACTTAATATCATATACTTATTGCCCATCAATATTGCAACACTTTTTTATTCATTACTTAATTTTAGTTTATATAATTTTAATTAATTTTAATAATTTATATAATTTAGTTTATATAATTTTAGTTTAGTTTAGTGTATACACTTTGACACTACAAGTTTTGGCCCCAAATGGCCATTTTCAGGTGTCTTGATATGCATAATGTTAAACTAAAATTAAAATTAAGTCATGAATAAACAAGTGTTGCAATATTGACGGACGATAAATACATGACGTTAATATTAAATTGTATATAGGTGCTTCAAACTCTATGCAGTTGTCTCACATTACATGCAGATGCCTAAGGCTATATGCATGTACAGGTATCTCAAGCTTTTATCAGGTATTTCAAACTTTATGTAAGGTTACAAGTTGTATGCAGGTGTCTCAAACTGTATGAAAGATGTGTGAAACTCTATGCAGCTGTCTCAGTGTATGAAAGTATCTCCAGACGGTATGTGGGTATCTCAAAATGTATTTACAAGTCTCAGTGACCATTATCTCATACTGTTCATAGCATTTCAGATAAAAGCTGGGAACCTTGACAGGATATTTTATTGTTACACTGTGAAGTCATACACTTCTCATTTCAATGTGTGCAGTTTTGTGATACTGCACTGACCATTCAGAGCAAAGCGGTAATTATATGTACCACCTTTTTTAACCTTAGGAGCAGCGTTTTGACCATACACACTGTACTTGCATGTTTCCACAGAATCAAGAGTAAATCTGTGCTCATCTTTCCATGACTGTGGCTCAGCTGCCTCTGTCAAAAATCAAGCAAACACCATATTAGAAGCATAAATGTTACAACATAACAGCAATTTGATTTATTTCACAAATTTCATTTTCAAAATTAAGGAATGAAAATTGGATTTGGTCTGTGACTTTTAGTATAGACCTGCCATGCTGAATTTTGAGATTTGTTCATTGAGAGATGAGATTCTGAATTNAGAATGAAAGACCTTAAACTTAAAAAGATTCTGAATGTTTACACGATTACCATGCTTCCTCCAATAGTGTCTTTTGGAACTACCAGGTATGGTTTTCAAAATCAGGGTATCAATATTGAATTTAGCTGATAATTTTTAGTGTCGATTCAGCAAAGCAAATTTTATTGAGATCTGTTTAACAGATACTGAGTTATTACAAGAGGACAGCTTGACAGTCAGACAGACATGATGAAAATAACAGGTTCTTTTGCACCTCTTTGCCATGAAACATACCTAAAAAATAGCAGTAAATTTTAATTGTTGTAAACATTGTTAATCTGCTCAAATGTGGGATCATTTCATATTTTAAACCAAAAATAAATAAACCAATAAATAATTCACAATTACCATTTACTGATGAGATCACACAACTGACAATCGAAAAATAACTATTTGTTAAAGCAATTATGAACTATGAGCACCAGGAAACTCACAAACAAAATAAGTAATAATATACGAACTGTCTTGTGTATGTAAAATGCAGTTGTGTAGTGTTAACAGCTGGACCCACTGCATAGAGAAGTGTCACTTCCTCGGTAATGTATTATCAAGACGTTGCGCTGACAACCATTGTCTATTACTAGTCAAGAGCTAGCAATTCCTAGGCAACAAACAGACCTGCTAATGAATACTCTAGGTAACACGGGAAACAGAACCCTTCGACAAGGTGTTCTCTCAGTGGTATGCTAAGATCTGCTTAAGGGGATAGATTGCGACAGAGCAGTTCAGATCCTTGAACAGTTCGGATCCGATGAGAGATAAGGGAAGCACCAGGAGCAAAGACACTCAACTGAGAATAGCGGTGCAAGAGTATAACCGCTGAAGAGGAAACACGAGAGATGACAGACTAATCGGATTGCTTCTTCTGAAAGGGCGTTATTTCAGTGATTGTAATTGTGAGTGTAAATGAGTAATTCTCCAATAAACAGTGTCATCTACAGATGCAACCCATTAATCATTTGTCATTGCACCCTGGACATGTGACAGTGTTATTCTGGCACCTGATATAATGACATGCACAATGTTATGTTGGCAACTCTCTAATGTTAAAATATAATGCTAGAGTTGTCAACGTCGTAGTAAACAATTTTAATAAGAGACTGCGCTACATGCGCTGTTCCTAATTTTTCTACTGTTCTGTGTGTAAAAATAGAATCTCTCTATTGTTATGTGTTACCATAGTTATATGTGTGAATATATATAAAACGCCCTTGTGTATCAAAAGTTAGTCTTAATAAAGCAAGGTTAGACTGAACACTGATTCTTACTTATCATTTGATCCACGTGGAAGTAACAAAAATAACAGGTTGTGGGCCCAGGATCATATTATTGATAAGTATAAATAGTAAAAAGTGAAAATAAAGGAGTCAACCCCGTGTGGAGGCGGGTCGAATACCTCCACCGTGAACCTGCGAGTCGTAAGAGGTGACGAAAAGGGAAGTCTCAATTCTGAGACAGTAAAATATGGTCAGGAGTCCCAAGGGACTCGGACCCAAGAAAGACTGCACTGGCCAGCAGCATATACAAAAGACAGACCCGTCCCCTTGTCAGACAGGGTGCCACACAAAATCAAGACCGTAACTGTCAAACAGTAACAAATATCTGGTCATGAGCCCCAGATGAGGCTCGAAACCAGGACTTACTGACTGACTGACCGTCAGTCACAATGTGACTTTAACTTTGACTTGTTATTTAAAAGTGATCCCTTGGACTGACGCTGCCACCAAGACAAAGAGACAAGTTTCATCATGGCCACTTCAAAGCCCTTTGTGAATACTGATAAGCTCAAAGGACACAAAAATTATACAACCTTTCGCCACTAAACATGCTCATGTACCATCAGAGAAACGCAAAAAATTGGATGCTGTGAGCAAGAAATAAATTTCTGTGGGATATAGAGGAAAGTAAAGCTTATTGGTTATCAGATCCCCTCAATCCATCTCAGAGAGTTAAGGCAAGAGATGTATAATTTCTGGGAGAAGAAATTATAAACAAGAAAGAGAGCGAGAAAGGAATTCAGCTTAAAGAGATTCTTCCAGAGTTGCCAAGTTTCTAACTCGACCCAGAAGATGAAAGACTGATTCCACAAGAACAAAACCCCGAAGAAGAAGAAACACAAGTAGAAAATGAAAGAAATGAAGTTCCATTAGAGCTGATCAGCTTAGAACAATTACCAGGAAATTAGGAAGAAAGACGATATCCACTTCGGAACAGGAAACAGAAAGAATTTCCAGAATTTATTACCTACTTAGCCATGCATAAAGATGAGCAGTCAGAACCAGTCACATATGAAGAGGCACTGTCAAGCTCCGATAAATCTAAACGGAAAGAAGCTATTAAACAGGAGCTAGAAGCTTTCCAAACAAACGAAGCATGAACAATAGTAGACAGACCGTTGGATAAGCAGTAGTGAAGTCAAAATTGGTCTTCAAAATTAAACGAGATGCTGAAGGAAATGTCGCATGTCACAGAGCAAGTTTAGTGGCGAAAGGTTGCAGCCAAACAGAAGGAATAGACTATTTTAAAACTTTCGCTCCCCTAGTGAAACACTCATCAATGCATTTGTTATTTGCTTCAGCTGCTAAACATGATTGGAACATTGACCACCTTGATGTCTGTACCGCGTTTTTAAACGGAGATATTGAGGAAGTTATATATATGGAGCTTCCTGAAGGATATGATATTAAGGGGGAGCCTAATAAAGTTTGCAAGTTAAAAAAATTAGTTTACGGACTAAAACAAGCTGCTAGGTCGTAGAATAAGAAAGCAACAGAGGTTCTGAAAAGCCTAGGATACAAGCAAACTTGTTCTGAACCATGTATATATACCAAACAAAAGGGTAATTCTGTAATTAATATAGCATTGTATGTTGACTATTTCTTCATATTTCATAATGACAATGTTGAAATTGAGAATTTAAAAGGAAAAGTACAACAGTGTTTTAAAGTCAAGGATTTGGGACCAGTTAAGAAATGTCTAGGAATGAAAGTGAACAGAGATAGGGTAAAGAAAACTATAAAGTTAACCCAAACTCAATATTTGAACAATGTTCTTAATAGATTTTATATTCCTAATGAGACTAAACCAGTTAGTCATCCAATAGAACCAAATAGCAAATTGAAACCGTTGCCTAAATCAAATAAATCAATTGAGAATCTAGATGATGTGCCATCTCAACAAGCTGTAGGTTCAATGATGTATTTAGCCATATGCACGGGCCCTGATATATCTTTTGCTATGACTTATTTGAGCAAATTTAATGCTTGTTTCATGAGAGAGCACTGGGTTTTGTTAAAGAGTTCTAAAATACCTAAATACCACAAAGAATGTGGGTATTGTATATTCTCAGAATAATGATCAATTGGAAGGTTTTTCCGATGCAGACTGGGGTGGAAATTTAGATCGTAGATCCTTTAGTGGATCTGTGTTCAAACTATCAGGAGCAGCTTTCAGTTGGCAATGTAAAAAACAAAGGACTGTAGCTTTGTCAACCACAGAAGCAGAATATATGGCGTTATCGGAGAGCGCGAAAGAAGTGGGTTTGAAATATGTAACAAGGAAATCACTATTCCTATTTTTTGTGATAATCGTGGTGCTTTAGGTATAGCAAAAAATCCTGTCAATAATGACCGAACAAAACATATTGACATAAGGGTTCATTGTGTAAGAGAGATGGTTGAATCAAAGGAATTGTCAGCACATTACATCCCTGGAAATCAGTTAGTTGCTGATGGTTGCACAAAAGGTTTAAATGTATGGAAACATACTGATTTTATTAATTCACTTGGATTGTGCTACGAATAATGTTTCCAAATGGTGTTCTAAATAATAATAATTTTTGTTGATATATTGATTAATGAATAAGTATTTTTTAAACTCCCAAAATTGTTTAAGGTGGAGTGTTATCTTGGCAACTCTCTAATGTTACAATATAATGCTAGAGTTGGCAACGTTGTAGTAAACAATTTTAATAAGAGACTGCGCTACATGTGCTGTTCCTAATTTTTCTACTGTTATGTGTGTAAAAATAGAATCTCTCATATGTGTGTGAATATATATAAAATGCCCTTGTGTATCAAAAGTTAGTCTTAATAAAGCAGGGTTAGACTGAACACTGATTCTTACTTATCATTCAATCCATGTGGAAGTAACAAAAATAACACACTACAGGAGAACATTCAGTTGTGTCACTGTCACAGAATTAATATTCTTATACTATGGAATTGTAAAATCCATTGAAAAGTGGTAATTTCTTGTTTGTTCCATAGGCCATAGGCATAATGTCTATATCTCAAAGCCTGGTTAACAAGATCTAAACAACATTAACTGTAATAACAAAATAAGATGTAAGTATACAGAGTTCTCTCTTCAGGGATATAACACTGTGTAGTCCATTGAAAGTCAAATAATTATACAATTGTGTAAATATTGTAAATAGAACTACAGATAAAACAAATTGAAATTATGTAAGATTTGAGGCTTTCACGGCGGTGACTATGAAG
>NW_019720618.1:0-378 GCF_002891405.2 Cryptotermes secundus
ACGTAAACTGGCAAGATAGCAACGCAAATCTAGCAAGCTAGCAACCCATTGCTGGCAAGCTAGCAACGCAATATGGTAAGCTAGCAACGCAAATATGGCAAACTAGCAACGCAAAGCTGGAAAGCTAGCAACGCATAGCTAGCAAGCTAGCAACGGGAAGCTACAAGCTAGCAACGGAAGCTAGCAAAGTAGCAACGCAAAACTAGCCAGGTAGCCACGCAAATCTAGCAAGCCTCCAACGCAAAGCTGGCAAGTTAGCAACGCAAAATGGCAAGAAACAACGCAAATATAGCAAGCTAGCAACGCAATGCTGGCAAACTAGCAACGCAATATTGTAAGCTAGAGACGCAAATGTGGCAAACTAGCAACGCAAAGCTG
>NW_019720619.1:0-24393 GCF_002891405.2 Cryptotermes secundus
TGCTAGTTTGCGTTGCTTGCTTTCTTGCTTGTTTCCTTGCGTTGCGTTGCTTCTTTGCTTGTTTGTTTTGCGTAACTTTTTGTTTTTTTGCCTGCTAGTATGCTTGCTTTCGTTGCAAGCTTGCTAGCTTTTACGTTGCTAGCTTGCTAGCTATTCGCTGATATCTTGCTTGATTTACGTTGCTTGCTTGCTAGCTTTGCGTTTCTAGCTTGCTATTTTTGTTTTGCTAGCTTGCTAGCTTTGAATTTCTAGCTTGCTAAATTGCGTTGCTTGCTTGATAGATTGCGTTGCTTGCTTGCTTGTTTACATTGCTTGCTAGCTTGCTTTGCGGTTTTGTTTTCCTTGCTTGCATTTCGATGCTTGCAATGCATTTTGTTGCTTGCTTGTTTGGTAGTTTGCGTTGCTTGTTTGCTTGATTGCTTTACGTTGCTTGCTTGCTTGCTTGCTATGCGTAGCTCGCTTGCTAGCTTTGCGTTGCTTGCCTTCTTGCTTGCTTTGCGTTTCTTGCTTGCTAGCTTTCGTTTCTAATTTCCTACAATTCTTCGTTGCTAGCTTGCAAGCTTTGCGTTGCTAGCTTGCTATGTTTGCGTTTGCTAGCTTGCTATTTTTACGTTGCAAACATGCTTGCTTTGCGTTTCTAGCTTGCTTGCTTTTCGTTGCTTGTTTGCTTGTTTGCTTTGCGGTTCTTTCTTGCTAGCCTTCCGTTGCTAGCTTGCTAGATTTGCGTTGCCAGCTTGCTAAATTTGCGTTGCTAGATTGCAAGCTTTTCTTTGCTAGCATGCTAAATTTGCGTACCTTGCTTGCTTTCTTGCTTTCTTGCTTGCTTTGTTTTCTTGCTTGCTAGATTTGTGTTGTTAGCTTGCAAGGTTTTCGTTGCAGGCTTGCAAGTTTTCCGTTGTTGCCCGCTAGATTTGCAATACTATTTTGATAGCTTGCTAGATTTGTGTTGCTTGCTTGCTAGATTTTCGTTGCAGGCTTGCTAGTTTTCCTTTGTTGCCCGCTAGATTTGCATTGTTATTTGATAGCTTGAGAGATTTGCGTGCTAGCTTGCCAGATTTGCATTGCTAGCTTGCTAGATTTGTTTTGTTACCTTGCTAGTTTAGCGTTTGCAAGCTTGCTAACTTTGCGTTGCTAGCTTGCTAGTTTTGCTTTGCTATGTTGATAGCTTTGCGTTGTTAACATGCTAGATTTGAGTTGCTTGCTTGCTTTCTTGCTTGTTTGCGTTTCTTACTTGCCAGCACTTGCGAAGCTACCTTTCTAACTTTGCGTTGCTTCTTGCTAGCTTTGCGTTGCTATCTTGTTAGTTTTGCGTTGCTAGCTTGCTAGCTTTGCGTTGCTAGGTTGCTAGCTTTGGTTGCTATGTTGCAAGCTTGCTGAATTTGCGTTGCTAGCTTGCTAGCTTTGCGTTGCTAGCTTGCTAGATTTGCGTTGCTAGCTTGATAGTTTTGCGTTGCTAGCTTGATAGTTTTGCGTTGCTAGCTTACTAGCTTTTCGTTGCAAGCTTGATATCTTTGCGTAGCAAGCTTGCAAACTTTGCGTAGCACGATTGCTAGCTTTGCGTTGCTAGCATTCTAGCTTTGGACTTCTAGTTTGCTAGCTTTGCCTTGCTAGCTTGCCAGCTTTCCGTTGCTAGCTTGCTATCTTTGCCTTGCTAGCTTACTACATTTGCGTTGCAAGATTGCTAGCTTTGCGTTGCTTGCTGGCTTGATTGATTTGCTTTGTTTCCTTGCTTGCTTGCTTGCTTTGCGTTTCTTGCTGGCTAACTTTGCGTTGCTAGCTTGCTCTGTTTGCGTTTTCTAGCTTTCATGCTTTGCGTTGCTTGTTTGCTTGTTTGCTTTGCGGTTTTTCTTCCTAACCTTGCGTTGCTAGCTTGCTAGGTTTGCGTTGCCAGCTTGCTAAATTTGCGTTGCTAGCTGGCTAGCTTTTCTTTGCTAGCATGTTAACTTTGCGTACATTGCTTGATTTCTTGCTTTGGGTTCCTTGCTTGCTTGCTTGCTTTGTGTTTCTTGCTTTCTATATTTGTTTTGTTTTCTTGCTAGATTTTCGTTGCAGGCTTGCTAGTGTTCCGTAGTTGCCCGCTAGATTTGCATTGGTAATTTGATAGCATGGTATATTTGTGTTGTTTGCTTGCTAGATTTTTGTTGCAAGCTTGCTAGTTTTCCGTTGTTGCCCACTAGATTTGCATTGCTACATTGATACCTTGCTAGATTTGCGTTGCAGCTTGCTAGTTTTGCATTGTATCTTGATAGATTTGCGTTGTTATCCTGCTAGTTTAAAATTTGCTAGTTTGCTAGCTTTTAGTTCCTAGCTTGCTAGTTTTGCGTTGCTTGCTTTACGTTGATAGCTTGATAGCTTTGCGTTGCTAGCATTCTAGCTTTGCGATGCTTGCTTGCTTGTTTGCTTTGCGTTCCTTGCTTGCTAGCCTTGCGTTGCTAGCTTGATATATTTGCGTTGCAGCTTGCAAAATTTGCGTTGCTATCTTGCTAGGTTTGCTTTGCTAGCATGCTAATTTTGCGTACCTTGCTTGTTTCTTACTTTGTGTTCCTTGCTTGCTTGCTTTGTGTTTCTTGCTTGCTAGATTTGTGTTGCAAACTTGCTAGATTTTCTTTGCTATCTTGATATCTTTCCGTTGTTTCCCGCTAGATTTCCGTTGCTAGTTTGATAGGTTGCTAGATTTGCTGTGCTAGCTTGCTAGCTTTGCATTGCTACCTTGCTAGATTTGTGTTGTTAACTTGCTAGATTTGTGTTTGCTAGCTTACTAACTTTGCGATGCTAGCTTGCTAGTTTTACGTTGATAGCTTTGCGTTGATTGCTTGATAGCTTTGCGTTGCTTGATTGTTTGTTAGCTTTTGCGTTTCTAGCTTGCTTGCTTTCTTGCTTGTTTGCGTTTCTTGGTTGCAAGCTTTGCGTATCTCGCTTTCCATCTTTGAGTTGCTTGCTTGCTAGCTTGTTAGATTTGCGTTGCTAGCATGTTCCTTTACGTTGGTAACTCGCTTGATTTTCGTTTCCAGCTTGCTAGTTTTGCGTTGCTAACTTGCTATCTTTGCGTTACTAGCTTGCTAGTTTTGCGTTGTTAGCTTGCTACCTTTGCTTTTCTAGCTTGCTACCTTTGCGTTGCTAGCTTGCTAGGGTGCTATATTTGCGTTGCTACCTTGCTACCTTTGCGTTGCTATCTTCCAAGATTGCTAGATTTGCGTTGCTAGCTTGCTAGCTTTGCGTGTCTAGCTTGGTAGATTTGCGTTGCTAGCTTGCTAGCTTTGCGTTCTTTGTTGCTAACTTTGCGTTTCTAGCTTGCCAGCTCTCCGTTGCTAGCTTGCTAGCTTTGCGTTGCTAGCTTGCTACATTTGCGTTGCAAGCTTGCTAGCTTTGCGTTGCTTGCTGGCTTGCTTGATTTTGTTTGCTTGCTTCCTTGCTTGCTTTGCGTTCCTTGCTGGCTATCTTTGCGATGCTATCTTGCAAGCTTTGTGTTCCTAGCTTACAAATTGCTTGATATGCGTTTCAAGCTTGCTAGCTTTGAGTTGCTAGCTTGCTAGATTTGCGTTGCTAACTTGCTAGCTTTGAGTTGCTAACTTGCTACTTTTGCGTTTCTAGCTTGCTAGCTTTGCGTTGCTAGCTTGCTATCTTTGCGTTGCTAGCTTGCTAGTTTTGCGTTTCTAGCTTTGCGTTGCTAGCTTGCTAGCCTTCCATTGCTTGCTTGTTTTCTTGCTTGTTTGCGTGTCTTGTTTGCTAGCTTTGCGTTGCTAGCTTGCTATTTTTGCGTTGCAAGCTTGCTAGCTTTGCATTGCTAGCTTGCTAGCTTTGCATTGCTAGCTTGCTAGCTTTGCGTTGCTAGGTGGCTTGATATGTTTTGCTTGCTTACTTGTTTGCTTTGCGGTTCTTGCTTGCTAAATTTGCGTTGCTATATTCCAAGCATTGTGTTGCTATCTTGCAAACTTTGCTTTGCTAGCATGCCAGCTTTGCGTTGATAGGTTGCTAGCTTTGTGTTGCCAGCTTGCTAGCTTTGCTTTTCTAGCTTTTTATGTTTTCGTTGCTAGCTAGCTTGCTTAGCGTTGTTATCTTGCTTGTTTGTTTGCTAGCTTGATAGATTTCGTTCCCATCTTGCTAGCGTTGCGTTGATAGTTTGCTAGCTTTGCGTTGCTAGCTTGCCAGCTTTGTTTGGCTAGCTTGCTAGCTTTGCGTTTCTACCTTGCTAGGTTTGCATTGCTAACTTGCTAGCTTTTATTTGCTAGCTTGCTTTGCGTTGCTAGCCTGCTTTGCGTTGCCTTCTTGCCTGCTTGCTTTTTTATTTTCCTTGGTTGCTTTACTTGCTTTGTGTCTCTTGCTTACTTGATTGTTTTGCGTTCCTTTCTTGTTTTGAGTTTCTTGTTTGCTTGCTAGCTTTGCTTTGCTTGCTTGTTTGCTTGCTTTAATCGTTTGCTTTCTAGCTTGCTTTGCTCTGCTTACTTGCTTTACTTTGCTTGCTAGCTTACTTCTCGCTTTGTGCTTGTTTGCTTGCTTGCTTTGCGTTGCTTGCTTTCATTATGTTGCTTGCTTCTCTGCTAGTTTTCGTTGCTTTCTTTCTTGCTTGCTTCCTTGCGTTGCGTTGCTTTGTTGCTTCCTGGTTTTGCGTAAATTACTTGCTTTACTTTGCTTGCTGCTTTGCTTGTTTCGTTTCTTGCTTGCTTCGTTTGCGTTGCTTGTTTGCTTGATTGCTTTGCGTTGCTTGGTTGCTTGCTTGCTATGCGTAAGTAGATTGCAAGAATTGGTATTCTTTCTTGCTTGTTTTCGTTGCTAGCTTGTTACTTTTTTCGTTGCTAGCTTGCTTGCATTGCGTTGCTAGCTTGCTATATTTGCGTTGCTAGCTTGCTATGTTTTACGTTGCAAGCTTGCTAGCTTTTCGTTGCTAGATTGCTAGCTTTGCGTTGCTAGCGTGCTTGCTTTTATTTGCTTGCTTGCTTTTTTGCTTTCCAGTTCTTGCTTGCTGGCCATGCGTTGCGATCTTGATAGATTTGCTTTGCTAGCTTGCTAAATTTGCTTTGCTAGCTTGCTAGCTTTTTTTTTCAGCATGCTAGCTTTGTCTACCTTGCTTGCTTTCTTGCTTTGGATTCCTTTCTTGCTTGCTTTATGTTTCTTGCTTGTTAGATTTGTGTTTTTAGCTTGCTAGATTTCGTTGCTAGCTTGTTAGCTTTCCGTTGTTGCCCGCTATATATGCGTTGCTATTTTGATATCTTGCTATATTTGCGTTGCTAGCTTGCTAGAATTGCATTGCTAGCTTGCTAGATTTGCGTTGTTACCATGCTAGATTTGCGTTAGCTAGCTTGCTAGCTCTCCGTTTCTAGCTTGCTAGGTTTGCGTTGCTAAATTTGCGTTGCAAGCTTGATAGCTTTGCTTTGCAAGCTGGCTAGCTTTGCGTTGCTTGCTTTTTTCTTGCTTGTTTACGTTTATTGCTTGAAAGCTTTGCGTTGCTAACTTTCTAGCTTTGCATTACAAGCTTGAAAGCTTTGCGTTGCTATCTTGCTGGCTTGCTAGGTTTGCATTGCTAGCTTGCTAGCTTAGCGTTGCCATCTTGCTATCTTTGCGTTGCTATCTTGCTAGCTTTGCGTTGCTACCTTGCTAGCTTGCTAGCTTTGCGATCCTTGCTTGCTTGCTTCGTGTTGTAACTTGCTAGGATTATTCTGCTAGCTTGCTAGCTTTCCGTTTTTGCCGACATTATTTTCGTTGCTAGTTTCATAGCTTGCTAATTTTGCGTTGTTAACTTGCTAGATTTGCGTTGCTAGCTTGCTATCTTTGCGTTTCTAGCTTCCTAGGTGTGCTTTGCTATCTTGCTAGCTTGGCGTTGCTAGCTTCCTAGCTTTTGTTGCTAACATTCTATCTTTGCATTGCTATCTTGCTATCTTTGCGTTGCTAGCTTGCTAGATATGCGTTGCTAGCTTGAAAGATTTGCGTTGCTATATTTGCTAGCTTTACGTTGCTAGCTTGCTAGCTTTGCCTGGCTAGCGTGCTAGCTTTGCGTAGCTTGCTTGCTTTGCGTTTCTTTCTTGCTAGCTTTGCGTTGCCGGCTTGATAGATTTGCGTTGCTAACTAGCTAGCTCGCTAGATATGCATCGCTGACTTGCCAGATTTGATTTGCAATTTGCCATTTTTGCGTTGTTGGCTTGCACGTTTGCGTTGCTAACTTGCCAGCTTTGCGTTGCTAGCTTGCTAACTTTCCGTTGCTATTTTGCTAGCTTGCTATAAATGTGTTGCTAGCTTGCTAATTTTGCGTTGCTAGATTGCCAGCTTTTCGTTGCTAGCTTGCTATCTTTGCTTTGCTGGATTGCCAGGATTGCGTTGCTAGCTTGCCAGCTTTGCATTTCTAACTTGCTAGATTTGCGTGGCTAGCTTGCTAGCTTTGCGTTGCTTGTTTGCTTGCTTGCTTTGCGTATATTTCTTGCAAGATTTTCGTTGCTAGCTTGATAATTTGCGTTGCAAGCTTGCTAGATTTGCGTTGCTTGCTGGCTTGCTTGATTTTCATTACTTGCTTGCTTGCTTGCTTTGCGTTCCTTGCTGGCTACCTTTGCGATGCTATCTTGCTAGATTTGCGTTCCTAGCTTACAAATTGCTAGATATGCGTTTCAAGGTTTCTAGCTTTGAGTTGCTAGCTTGCTAGGTTTGCGTTGCTAGCTTGCTAGCTTTGAGTTGCTATCTTGCAAATTTGCGTTTCTTGCTTGCTAGCTTTGCGTTGCTAGCTTGCTAGTTTTGCGTTTCTAGCTTTGCGTTGCTAGCTTGCTAGCCTTCCATTGCTTGCTTGCTTTCTTGCTTGTTTGCGTGTCTTGTTTGCTAGCTTTGCGTTGCTAGCTTGCTATTTTTGCGTTGCAAGCTTGCTAGCTTTGCATTGCTAGCTTGCTAGCTTTGAGTTGCTTGCTAAATTTGCGTTGCTAGATTCCTAGCTTTGTGTTGCTATCTTGCAAAATTTGCTTTGCTAGCATGCCAGCTTTGCGTTGATAGGTTGCTAGCTTTGAGTTGCCAGCTTCCTAACTTTGCTTTTCTAGTTGTTATGTTTGCGTTGCTAGCTAGCTTGCTTAGCGTTGTTATCTTGCGTTTTTGCGTTGCTAGCTTGATAGATTTCGTTGCTAGCTTGCTAGCGTTGCGTTGATAGTTTGATAGCTTTGCGTTACTAGCTTGCCAGCTTTGTTTGGCTAGCTTGCTAGCTTTGCTTTGCTACCTTGCTAGGATTGCATTGCTAACTTGCTAGCTTTGTGTTGCTAGATTGCTTTGCGTTGCTAGCCTGCTTTGCGTTGCCTTCTTTCCTTCATGCCTGCTTGCTTTTTTATTTTCCTTTCTTGCTTTACTTGCTTTGTGTTTCTTGCTTACTTGTTTGTTTTGCGTTCCTTTCTTGCTTTGAGTTTCTTGTTTGCTTGCTAGCTTTGCTTTGCTTCCTTGTTTGCTTGCTTTAATCGTTTGCTTTCTAGCTTGCTTTGCTCTTCTTGCTTGCTTGCTTTACTTTGCTTGCTAGCTTACTTCTCAGTTTGTGCTTGTTTTTTTGCTTGTTTTGCGTTGCTTGCTTGCATTGTTTTGCTTGCTTCTTTGCTAGTTTGCTTTGCTTCCTTTCTTGCTTGCTTCCTTGCGTTGCGTTGCTTTTTTGCTTGCTGGTTTTGCGTAAATTACTTGCTTTACTTTGCATGCTAATTTGCTTGTTTCGTTTCTTGCTTGCTTCGTATGCGTTGCTTGTTTGCTTGATTGCTTTGCGTTGCTAGGTTGCTTGCTTGCTATGCGTAATAGATTGCAAGAATTGGTATTCTTTCCTGCTTATTTTGCGTTGCTAACTTGTTATATTTTTTCGTTGCTAGCTTCTTTACATTGCGTTGCTAGCTTGCTATGTTTGCGTTGCTAGCTTGCTATGTTTTACGTTGCAAGCTTGCTAGCTTTGCTTTGCTAGATTGCTAGCTTTGCGTTGCTAGCGTGCTTGCTTTGCTTTGCTTGCTTGATTTTTTGCTTTGCGGTTCTTGCCAGATTTGCTTTACTAGCTTGCTATATTTGCTTTGCTAGCTTGCTAGCTTTTTCTTTCTAGCATGCTAGCTTTGCCTACCTTACTTGCTTTCTTGCTTTGGATTCCTTTCTTGCTTGCTTTATGTTTCTTGCTTGTTAGATTTGTGTTTTTAGCTTGCTTGATTTCGTTGCTAACTTGTTAGCTTTCCGTTGTTGCCCGCTATATATGCGTTGCTAGTTTGATATCTTGCTTTATTTGCGTTGCAAGCTTGCTAGAATTGCATTGCTAGCTTGCTAGTTTTGCGTTGTTACCATGCTAGTTTTGCGTTAGCTAGCTTGCTAGCTCTCCGTTGCTAGCTTGCTAGGTTTGCGTTGCTAAATTTGCGTTGCTAGCTTGATAACTTTGCGTTGCTAGCTGGCTAGATTTGCGTTGCTTGCTTTTTTCTTGCTTGTTTACGTTTCTTGCTTGAAAGCTTTGCGTTTCTAACTCTCTAGCTTTGCATTACTAGCTTGAAAGCTTTGCGTTGCTATCGTGCTAGCTTGCTAGATATGCGTTGCTAGCATGTACTTTTACGTTGCTTGCTTGCTTGATTTGCGTTGCTACCTTGCTAGATTTTCGTTGCTATCTTGCTATCTTTGCGTTAATATCTTGCTAATTTTGCGTTGAGAGCTTGCTACCTTTGCTTTTTTAGCTTGCTACCTTTGCGTACTTGTTTGCTAGCTTGCTAGTTTTGCTTTGCTAGCTTGCACGGTTTGCGTTGCTAGCTTGATAGCTTTGTTTCTAGCTTGCTATATTTACGTTGTTAGCTTGCTAGCTTAGCGTTTCTAGTTTGTTAGATTTGCGTTGCTATCTAGATAGCTAGCTTTGACTTGCTCGCTTGCCAGATAGCGTTGCTAGCTTGCTAGCATTGCGTTGCTTGCTTGCTAGCTTTGCGTTGCTAGCTTGTTAGCTTGCTAGGTTTGCATTGCTAGCTTGCTAGCTTTGCGTTGCTAGCTTGCTAGCTTTGCGTTGCTACCTTGCTAGGTATGCGTTGCTAGCTTGCTAGCTTTGCGATCCTTGCTTGCTTGCTTGGTGTTGTAACTTGCTAGGATTATTCTGCTAGCTTGCTAGCTTTCCGTTGTTGCCGTCATTATTTTCGTTGCTAGTTTCATAGCTTGCTAGTTTTGCGTTGTTAACTTGTTAGATTAGCGTTGGTAGCTTGCTAAATTTCCTTTGCTATCTTGCCAGGTTTGCGTTGCTATCTTGCAATTTTTGCGATCCTTACTTGCTGGCTTGCTTTGTGTTGCTTGCTTGTTTGATTTGAATTTCTTGCTTATTAGCTTTGCGTTTCAAGCTTGCTAGATTTGCGTTGCTAACTTCCTTGCTTTCCGTTATTGGCTTGCTAGTTTAGCGTTGCTAACTTGATAGATTGGGGAGGCTAATTTGCTAGCATTGCGTTGCTACTTTGCTAGCTATCCGTTGCTATCTTGCTAGCTTGCTTGTTATGCGTTGCTATGTTGTTATTTTTGCGTTGCTAGCTTGATAAATTTGTGTTTCTAGCTTGCTAGCTTGCCAGCTTTCGGTTGCTTACTTGCCAGCTTTGCGTTGCTTGCTTGGCAATTTGCTTTTGAAGCTTGCCAGCTTTGGGTTCTTGGCTTGCCAGCTTTGCAATTATATCTTGCTAGAATTGCGTGGCTAGCATGCTAGCTTTGCGTTGCTACCTTGCTTACCTTGCTATCTTTCCTTTGCTAGCTTGTAACTTTGTGTTGCTAGCATTCTAGCTTTGCTTTGTTTGAATGCTTATTTGCTTTGCTTGCTATATTGCTAGCTTTGCGTTGCTATCTTGATAGCTCTGCGTTGCTAGCTTGCTAGCTTTCCGTTGCTATCTCGCTAGTTTTGCTTTGCTAGCTTGCTACCTTTGCGTTGCTAGTTTGGTAGGTTTGCGTTGCTAGCTTGCTAGATTTGCGTTGCTAAGCTGCTTGATTTTAATTGTTATCTTGCTATTTTTGCGTTGCTAGCTTGCTAGATATGCGTTGCAAGCTTACCAGAATTGTGTTGCTATGCTTGCTAGATTTTTGTTGCTAGCTTGCTAGATTGCTAGATATGCGTTGCTAACTTGCTATCTTTGCGTTGCAATCTTGCTATCTTTGCGTTTCTTGCATGCTAGCTTTGCGTTTCTAGCTTGCAAGCTTTGCGTTGCTAACATGCTAAATTGCTAGTTTTGCGTTGGTAGCTTGCTAGATTTGCGTTGCTAGCTTGCTATCTTTGCGTTTCTAGATTCCTAGCTATGCTTTGCTATCTTGCTAGCTTGGCGTTGCTAGCTTCCTAGCTTTTGTTGCTAACATTCTATCTTTGCCTTTCTATCTTGCTATCTTGGCGTTGCTAGCTTGCTAGATATGCGTTGCTAGCTTGCCAGATTTGCGTTGCTATATTTGCTAGCTTTACGTTGCTAGTTTGCTAGCTTTGCCTGGCTAGCGTGCTAGCTTTGCGTAGCTTGCTTGCTTTGCGTTTCTTTCTTGCTAGCTTTGCGTTGCCAGCTTGATAGATTTGCGTTGCTAACTAGCTAGCTCGCAAGATATGCATCGTTATCTTGCCAGATTTGATTTGAAATTTGCCATTTTTGTGTTGTTGGCTTGCACGTTTGCGTTGCTAGCTTGCCAGCTTTGCGTTGCTAGCTTGCTAACTTTCCGTTGCTATTTTGCTAGCTTGCTAGATATCCGTTGCTAACTTGCTAATTTTGCGTTGCTAGATTGCAAGCTTTTCGTTGCTAGCTTGCTATCTTTGCTTTGCTAGTTTGCCAGGATTGCGTTGCTAGCTTGCCAGCTTTGCATTTCTAACTTCCTTGATTTGCGTGGCTAGCTTGCTAGCTTTGCGTTGCTTGTTTGCTTGCTTGCTTTGCGTATATTTCTTGCAAGATTTTCCTTGCTATCTTGATAGTTTGCGTTGCTAGATTGTTAGCTATGGGTTGCTTGCTTGCTGGCTTTCCGTTTCTTACTTGCTAGCCTTTGTTGCTAGCTTGCTGTCTTTGGGTTGCTAGCTTGCTAACTTTGCGTTTCTAGATTGCTAGGTTTGCGTTGCTAGCTTGCTAGATTTGCGTTGCTAGCTTGCTAGCTATGCGTTCCATGCTTTCTTGCTTTTCGTTTATTGCTTGCAAGCTTTTGTTGCTAGCTTGCTAGCTCTACGTTTCTAGCTTGCTAGCCATGGTTTGCTTGCTTGCTTTGCGTTTCTTGCTTGCTAGCTTTTGTTGCTAGCTTGCTAGCTTTGCGTTTCTAGCTTGCTATGGTTGCGTTGCTAGCTTGCTAGCATTACGTTGCTAGCTTGCTTTCTTTGCTATGCTCACTTGCTAGCTTGGAGTTGCTATATTGCTAGCTTAGAGTTGTTAGCTTGCTAGATATCTAGATTTGCGTTTGCTAACTTACTAGCTTTGCGTTTATATTTTGCTATCTTAGCGTTTCTATTTTGCTAGCTTTGCGTTTCTAGCTTGCTAGCCTTGCGTTGCTATCTTGGTAGCTTTGCGTTGTTTGCTTGTTAACTTTGCGTTGCTAACTTGCTTGCTTTGCGTTGCTAGCTTGTTAGTTTTGCGTTGCTAGATTGGTAGTTTGTCGTTGCTTGCTTGGTAGTTTTGCGTTGCTAGCTTGCTAGCTTTGCTTTCTATCTTGCTTCCTATGCGTTTCTAGCTTGCTACCTTTGCGTTGATAGCTTGATGGCTTTGCTTTGCTAACTTGATTGCTAGCAAGTTTTGCGTAGCTATCTTCTAGTTTTGAGTTGCTAGCTTGGTAACTTTGCGTTCTAACTTTCTAGATTTGCAATGATATTTTGCAATCTTTGATTTCATAGATTGCTAGCTTTGCGTTACTAGCTAGCTAATTTTGCGTTGTTAACTTGTTACCTTTGCGTTGCTATCTTCCTAGTTTTGCGTTGCTAACTTTCTAACTTTTCGTTGCTCACCAGCTAGCTATGAGTTGCTAAATTGCAAGTTATGAGTTGCTAGCTTACCAGTTTTGCGTTGCTATGTTGCCAGCTGTGCATTGCTAGCTTGCCAGCTTTGCTTTGCTATTTTGCCAGCTTTGGTTTTCAAGTTTGCTAAGTTTGGGTTGCTAGCTTTGCAAGCTTTGCGTTGGTATCTTGTTAGCTTTTCGTTCTAGCTAGCTAGATTTGCGTTGCTTGCTTGCTTGCTCTGCGTTCATTGCTTGCAAGTTTCGTTGTTTGCTTGATAGTTTTGCCTTGCTAGGTTGCTAGCTTTAAGTTGCTAGCTTGCTAGATCTATAGATTTTCGTTGCTAAATTTCTAGCTTTGTGTTGCTAGCTTGCATGTTTGCGATGCATGATTGGTAGCATTGCGTTGCTATTTTGCTAGCTTTGCGTTCTTGCTTTCTTGCTTTGCGTTGCTATCTTGCTATCTTTGCGTGGCTAGCTTGTTAGCTTTGAGTTGCTACCTTGCTAGCTTTCCATTGCTAGCTTGCTAGCTTTGCGTTGCTAGGGTACTAGATTGCCAGATTTGCGTTGGTATTTTCCTAGCTTTGCGTTTCTTGCTTGCTAGCTTTGCGTTGCTAGCTTGCTAGCTTTGAGTTGCTACCTTGCTAGCTTTCCATTGCTAGCTTGCTAGCTTTGCGTTGCTAGGGTACTAGATTGCTAGATTTGCGTTGCTATCTTCCTAGATTTGCGTTTCTTGCTTGCTAGCTTTTCGTTGATAGCATGCTACTTTAGCGTTGCTAGCTTGGTTGCTATGCTTTGCTAGCTTGCTAGATTTGCGATCTAGCTTGCAAATTTTGCGTTGCTAGCTTGCTATCTTTACGTTGCTAGCATGCTATTTATTTGTTGCTAGCTTTACATCTTTGCATTGCTATCCTACCAGCTGTGTGTTTCAACTTTTCCAGATTTGCGTTTCTATCTTGCTAGCTTTTCGTTGATAGCTTGCTAGCTTTGCTTTGCAATCTTGCTAGTTTTGCATTGCTTGCTTGCTTGCTTGCCTGCTGTAGCTTTTCTTGCTTGCTAGCTTTGCATTGCTAGCTGGCTATCTTTGCGTTCCTAGCTTGCTAGCTTTGCGTTGCTAGCTTTTTAGCATTGCGTTGTTAGCATGCTAACTTTGTGTTGCTATCTTACTAGCTTTGCGTTGCTAGCTTTCTAGCTTTGCGTTGCTCGCCTGCTAGCTTTGCGTTGCTAGCTTCCTAGCTCTACGTTTCTAGCTTGCTAGCTATCGGTTGCTTGCTTGCTTGCTTGCTTTGCATTTCTTGTTTCTAGCTTTAGTTTCTAGCTCGCTAGCATTGCGTTGCTAGCTCGCTAGATTTCCGTTCTTAGCGTGCTAGCTTTACTTTGCAATCTTGCTTGTTTAGCGTTGCTTGCTTGCTTGCTTGCATGCTTTCGTGTTTCTTGCTTGCTAGCTTTGTATTGCTAGCATGCTAGGCTGCTAGATATGCGTTGCTAGCTTGCTAGCTTTGCGTTGGTTGCTTCCCAGCTTTTCTTTTCCCTCTTGCTAGGTTTGCTTTGCTGTCTAGCCAGGATTTGCGTTGTAACATTGCTAGCTATCCGTTGCTGTCTTGCTAGCATTGTAGATATGCGTTGTTACCTTGTTAGCTTTGCTTTCCAAGCCTCTTAATTTTGCGTTTGAAGCTTGCTAGCATTGCATTGCTAGCTTGCCGGCTTTGTGTTGCTATCTTGCCAGATTTGCTTTGCTAGCTTGCCAGTTTGCGTCGGTAGCTTGCCAGGTTTGCGTTGATAGATTGCCAGGTTTGAGTTGCTAATTTGCTAGATTTGCGTGGCTAGCATGCTAGCTTTTGCGTTCCTACCATGCTAGCTTTCTTTTTATATCATGCTAGCTTTGTGCTGCTAGTTTGCTAGCTTAACGTTGCTTGCTTGCTTGTTTGTTTGCGTTCATTGCTTGCTAGCATTTGTTGCTAGCCTCCTATATTTGCGTTAATAGTTTGCTAGCTTTGTGTTGCTAGGTTCCTAGATTGCTAGATTTGTGTTGCTATCTTGCTAACATTTCGTTGCTATCTTGCTAGCTCTGCGTTGCTAGCTTGCTAGCTTTGCGTTACTATCTTGCTTGTTTTGCGTTGCTAGCTTTCTACCTTTGCGTTGCTGCTTGCTAGATATGCGTTGCTTCCATGCCATACTTCCGTTGCTACCTTACCAGCTTTGCGTTGCTATCTTGCCAGCTTTGCTTTGCTAGCTTGCTAGCTTTGCGTTGCTAGCTTGCTAAATATGGGTTGCCAACTTGCTAGCTTTGCGTTGCTGTCTTGCCAGCTATGCGTTGCTAACTTGCTAACTTTGCGTTTCTAGCTTGTTAGCTTTGCGTTGCTAGCTTGCTAGACTGTTAGATATGCGTTGCTAACTTGCTAGATTTTCGTTGATTGCATGCCAGCTTTTCGTTGCTATCTTACTAGTTTTGAGTTGCTATTTAGATAGCTTTGGGATGCTAGCTTGCTAGATAAATATATATGCTTTGCTAGCTTGATAGCCTTGCATTGCTAGCTTGATAGCTTTGCTTTACTAGCTTGCTATCTTTGCGATGCTAGCTTGCTAGCTTGGCGTTCTTAGCTTGGTAGCTTTGCGTTGCAAGCTTGCTAGTTTTCCTTTGCTAGCTTGGTAGATTTGCGTTGCTAGCTTGCTAGTTTTGCGTTCCTAATTTGGTAGCTATGCGTTGCTAGCTTGCTAGCTTTGCTTTGCTAGCATGCTATCTTGGTGTTGCTATCTTGAGGGTTTGCGTTAATATCTTGCCAGGTGTGGTTGCTAGCTTGTCAGATGTGCGTCGCTAGCTTCCCGGCTTTGCATTCATAAATTGCTAGTTTCCTAGCTTGCTAGATTTCTAGCTTTGCGTTGCTAGTTTGTTAACTTTACGTTGCTAGCTTGCTAGATATGCGTTTCTCGCTTGCCAGATTTTCGTTACTAGCTTGCCTGTTTGCGTTGCTAGCTTGCCAGCATTGCGTTGCTAAATTGCTAGGTTTAAGAGGCTAGCTTGCTAAATTTGCCTTGCTCACTTCCTAGCTTACCTTTACTAGCTTGCTAGCTTTGCGTTGCTAGATAGATATCTTTTCGCTGCTAGCTTGCTAGTTTGCTTGATATGCGTTTCTAGCTTGATAGTATTGAGATGCAATTTTGCTAGCTTTGCGTTTCTGGTTTGCTATCTATGCGATGCTAGCTTGCTACTTTGGCGTTGCTAGTGTGGTAGCTTTTCGTTTATAGCTTGCTAACTTTACGTTGCTAGCTTGCTAGATTTGATTTGCTAGCATGGAATTTTGTGTTGCTAGCTTGACAGCTTTGCGTTGTTACCTTGCCAGCTGTGTTTTGCAAGCTTGCCAGCTGTGCGTTGCTACCTTGCAACTTGGCGTTGCTAGCTTGCCAGCTTTGCGTTGCTAGCTTGCTAGTTTTGCGTTGCTGTCTTGCTAGCTTTGCTTTGCTAAGTTGCTAACTTTGCGTTTCTAGCTTGCTAACTTTGCGTTGATAGCTTGCTAGACTGTTAGATTTGCGTTGCTAACTTGCTAGCTTTGCGTTGCTTTCTTGCCAGCTTTCCGTTGCTATCTTACTAGCTTTGCGTTGCTAGCTTGCTACCTTTGCTTTACTAGCTTTCAAGCTATCGGTTGCTAACTTCCTAGCTTTGCGTTGAGAGCTTGCTTGCTTTGCATTGCTAGCTTGCTAGCTAGCAAACTTTGCGTTGCTAGCTTGCTAATTTTTCGTTGCTAGCTTGTTAATTTTGCGTTCTAGCTTGCTAGCTTTGCAATGATAGTTTGCTCTCTTTGCGTTGCTAGCTTGCGTGCTTTGCGTTGCTAGCTTTTTGGCAATTCGTTTTTATATTGCTAACTTTGCGTTGTAGATTACTAACTTTGCGTTGCTAGCTTACTAGTTTGCGTTGCTAGCTAGTTAACTTTTCATTGCTAGCTTTATTGTTTTGCGTTGCTAGCATGGTAGTTTTGCGTTGCTAGCTTGGTAGCTTTTCTTTGCTAGCTTGCTAGCTTTGGGGTTCTAATTTGCTAGCTGTGCGATGCTAGTTTACCAGCTGTGCGTTTGTTAGCTTGCCAGGTTTGCTTTGCTAGATTGCCAGCTGTGCCTTGCTAGCTTGCCAGCTTTGCCTTGCTAGCTTTCCATTTTTGCTTTGCTAGCTTGCCATCTTTGAGTTGCTTCCGTGCTAGCTTTGCGTTGCAATCTTGTTACGTATGCGTTGCTTTTTTGCTTGCTTGCTTGCTTGCTTTGCATTACTAGCTTGCTAGTTATGTGTTTCTACCTTGCTAGCTTTTCGTTGCTAACTTGGTAGCATTGCGTTGATATCTTGCTACCTTTGATTTGTTATCTTGTTTGCTTTGCATTGTTAGCTTGCCAGATTGTGTTGAAACTAGCGAGGTTTTTGTTGTTATCTTGCCAGTATTGCGTTGCTATCTTGCTAGATTTGCGTGGCTAGCTTGCTAGCTTTGAGTTGCTACCTTGCTAGCTTTCCATTGCTAGCTTCGTAATTTTGCGTTGCTATCTTGCCATCTTTGCTTTGATAGCTTGCTTGTTTTGCGTTGCTAGCTTGGTATCTATGCGTTGCTAGATTGCTAGATTTGTGATCTAGCTTGCAAGATTGCGTTGCTAGCTTGCTATCTTTACGTTGTTATCTTGCTAGCTTTTCGTTGCTATCTTGCTAGCAGTGCGTTGCTATCTTTCTAGCTTTGTGTTGCTAGATTGCTACCTTTGCGTTGCTAGCTTGCTAGATATGCTTTGCTAGCTTGCCATCATTGCGTTCCTGGCCTGCTAGCATTGCGTTGCTAGCTTGCTAGGTTTGCGATGCTAGCTTGCTAGATATGCGTTGCTAGCTTGCTAGCTTTGCGTTGTTATCTTCCTAGATTTGCGTTGTTAACTTGTTAGCTTTGCGATTCAAGCTTGCTAGCTTTGCGTTGCTAGCTTGCTAGACTGATAAATATGCGTTGGTACATTGCTAGCATTGCGTTGCTGGCTTGCTAGCTTTGCGTATCTAGCTTGCCAGCTTTGCGTTGCTAAGTAGCCTGTTTTGAGTTTCTAGCTTGCAGCTCTGCGTTGCTATCTTGCCAGCTTGCCAAATTTGCGTTTCTACTTGCTATCATTGCGTTGCTACTTTGCTAGCTATCCGTTGCTATCTTGTTAGCTTGCTAGATATGCGTTGCAATCCTGGGAGTTTTGCGTTGCTAGCTTTGATAGATTTGTGTTTCTAGCTAGCTAGCATCGCGTTGCTAGCTTGCCAGCTTTGCGTTGCTAACTTGCCAGGTTTGCGTTGCTAGCTTGCCAGTTTGCATTGTTAGGTTGCCAGTAGAGTTTAGTTAGCTTGCCAGATTTTCGTTGCTATCTTGCTAGATTTGGGTGGTTAGCATGCTAGATTTACTTCGCTACCTTGCTAGCTATCCTTTGCTAGCTTGCTAGCATTGTGTTGCTAGCATGCTATCTTTGCTTTTCTTGATTGTTTGTTTGCTTTGCTTGGTTTATTTATTGCTAGATTTGTGTTGCTAGCATTCTATTTTTGCGTTGATATCTTGCTAGCTTTGCGTTGCTAGCTTACTAACTTTGCGTTGCTATCTTGCTAGTTTTGCTTTGCTAGCTTGCTACCTTTGCGTTGCAAACTTGGTAAGTTTGCGTTACTAGCTTGCTAGCTTTATGTTTCTAGCTTGCTATTTTTGCGATCTAGCTTTCTAGCTCTGCGTTGCAAGCTTGCTACTTTTGCGTTGCTAGCTTGCTAGCTTTTTGTTGCTAGCATTCTAGCTTTGCGTTGCTATCTTTGTATCTTTGCGTTCCTAGCTTGCTAGATATGCGTTGCTAGCTTGCCAGATTTGCGTTACTATGCTTGCAAGGTTTATATTGCTAGCATTCTAGATTGCTAGATATGCGTTGGAAGCTTGACAGCTTTACGTTTCTATCTTGCTATCTGTGCGTTGCTAGTTTGTCAGATGTGCGTTGCTATCTTGCCAGGATTGCGTTGCTTGCTTGATAAATTTGCGTTGCTGGATTGCTAACTTTGCGTTGCTAGCATGCTAGCTTTGCCTCCTAACTTACTTGCTTTGCGTTCCTAGCTTGCTATAATGCTTTGCTATCTTGCCTAGATATGCGTTGCTAGCTTGCCAAATTTGCGTTCCTAGCTTGCCGTCTTTGCGTTGCTAGCTTGCTAGTTTTGTGTTGCTAGCTTGCCAGTTTGCGTTGCTGGCTTTCCAGCTTAGGGTTGCAAGCTTGCAAGATTTTATCTGGCTAGCTTTTTAGCTTTGGGTTGCTACCTAGAAACTTACCGTTTCTAGCTTGCTACCTTTGCGTTTCTAGCTTGCTAGCTTTGCGTTGCTCGCTTGCTAGCTTGCTTTGCCTTTCTTGCTTGCTAGCTTTGCGTTGCTAGCCTGCTAGATTTGCTTTTTTTGCTTGGTAGCCTTGCTTTGCAAGCTTGCTAGCTTTGCGTTGCCAGCTTGAAAGGTTTGCTTTGCTACCTTGCTAACTTGGCGATGCTAGCTTGCTAGTTTTGCGTTGATAGCAAGTTAGCTTAGCATTGCTAGCTTGCTAGATTAATAGATATGCGTTGCTATCTTGATATATATGCGTTGCTATCTTGCTGGATTTGCGTTGCTACCTTGCTAGCTTTGCGATGCTAGCTTGCTAGCTTGGCGTTCTTAGCTTGGTAGCTTTGCGTTGCAAGCTTGCTAGTTTTGCTTTGCTAGCTTTCTAGCTTTTCTTTGCTATCTTGCTAGTTTTGCGTTGCTAGTTTGGTAGCCATGGATAGCTAGCCTGCTAGCTTTGCTTTGATAGGTTGCTAGCTTTGCGTTGCTAGTTTGCTAGCTTTGCGTTGCTAGCTTGCTAGCTTTGATTTGCTAGCATACTATATTTTTGTTGCTAGCTTGACAGATTTGCGTTGCTATCTTGCCAGCTGTGCGTTGCTAGGTTGCCAGATGTGCGTTGCTAGCTTGCCAGCTTTGCGTTCCCAGCTGCCGGCTTTCCTTTGCTAGATTGCTAGGTTTGCCTTGGTAGCTTGCTAGCTTTGCGTATCTTGCTTGCTAACTTTGTGTTGCTAGCTTGATAGCTTTGCGTTCCTAGCTTGCTAGCTTTGCTTTGCAATCTTGCTAGTTTTGCTTTGCTTGCTTGCTTGCTTGCCTGCTTTCGTGTTTCTTGCTTGCTAGGCTGGCATTGCTAGCTTGCTAGCATTGTGTTGCTAGCTTGATAGTATTGCGTTGTTACCTTATTAGTTTGCATTTCTAGTTTGTTAGCTTTGCGTTGCTATTTTGCTAGCTTGGCTTTGCATGTTTGCTTTGGGTTCTTTGTTTGCTAGCTTTGCGTAGCTAGCTTGCTAGCTTGCTAGATATGTGTTGCTAGCTTGCCAGGTTGCGCTGCTGCCTTGCCAGTTTGCTTTGCCAGCTTGCGAGCTTTGCTTTGCTACCTTGTAAGATTTTCGTTGCTATCTTGCAAGATTTGCTTTGCTAGCTTGCTAGATTTTCGTTGCTAGCTTACTGCATTTGCGTTGCTTGCTTGCTTGCTTGCTTGCTTGCTTTGTGTTTCTTGCTTGCTAGCTTTGCGTTGCTAGCTTGCTAGCTTTGCGTTGCTAGCTTGCTAATTTTGCGTTGCTACCTTGCTAATTTTCCTTTGTTAGCTTGGTAGCTATGCGTTGCTAGCTTGCTAGTTTTCCGATCTATCTGGTTAGTTTTGTGTTGCTGGCTTGCTTGATTTGCGTTGCTAGCTTGCCAGCTGTGCGTTGCTAGCTCGATAGCTTTACGTTGCTAGTTTGCCAGCTTTGCGTTGCTAGTTTGATAACTTTGCGTTGCTAGCATGCTAGCCTTGCGTTGCTAACTTTCTAGCTTTGCGTTGCTAACTTGCTAGTTTAGCGTTGCTTACTTGCTAGCTTTGCATTGCTATCATGCTAGCTTTGCGTTGCTAGCTTGGTAGATTTGCTTTGCTAGCTTGCTTGCTTTGCGTTGCCAGCTTGATATGTTTGCGTTGCTACATTGCTAGCTTGGCGTTGCTAACATGCTAGCTTTGCGTTGCTAGCTTGCTAGTATGCTAGATTAGCGTTACAAGCTTTGCTTTGCGAGCATGATATATTTGTGTTGCTAGCATGACAGCTTTGAAATGCAATCTTGCCAGCTGTGCGTTGCTCTTTTGAGAGCTGTGCGTTTCTAGCTTGCCAGCTTTGAGTTGCTAGCTTGCTAGCTTTGCGTTAATAGCTTCATATCTTTGCGTTTCAAATTTGCTATCTTTGCGTTGCAATCTTGCTAGTTTTACGATGCTTCTTGCTTGCCTGCCTGCTTTAGCTTTTCTTGCTTGCTAGCTTTGAATTTCTAGCTAGCTAGCTTTACGTTGCTACCTTGGCAGCTTTGCGTTGCTAGCTTGCTAGCTTTGCGTTGTAAGATTGCTAGCTTTGAATTGCTAGCTTGCCATTTTGCGTTGCTAGCTAGCCAGGTTTGAGTTGTTAGCTTGCCAGTTTTGCGTTGCTATCTTGCTAAGTTTGCGTGAGAGGCTTGCTTGCATTGCGTTGCTACCTTGCTAGCTTTCAGTTTCTAGCTTGCTAACTTTGATTTGCTTACTTGCTTGCTTGCTTTGCTTTCCTTTCTTGCTAAATTTCGTTGCTAGCCTCCTAGATTTTCGTTGCTAAAATACTAGCTTATCGTTGCTAGCTTGGTAGCTTTGCGTTGCTAGCCATCTAGCATTGCGTGGCTAGCTTGCTAGCTTTGCGTTGCTACCTTGCTATCTTGGCGTTAAAGCTTGCTAGCTTTGCTTTGCTAGTTTGCTAGCTTTGTGTTGCTAGGATGCTAGATTGCCAGATTTGTGTTTCTATCTTCCTAGTTGTGCGTTTCTTGCTTGCTAACATTGCGTTGCTAGCCTCCTAGTCTTGCGTTGATAGCTTGCTAGCTTTGCGTTGCTAGCTTGGTAGCTTTGTGTTGCTAGCTGGCTAGCTTTGCGTTACTAGCTTGCTAATTTTCCGTTGCTAGCATGGTAGCTATGCGTTGCTAGCTTGCTAGTTTTCCGATCTAGCTTGCTAGCTAAGTGTTGCTGGCTTGCTAGATTTGCGAAGCTAGCTTGCCAGCTCTGTGTTGCTAGCTTGATAGCTTTACGTTCCTAGCTTGCCAGCTTTGCGTTGCTAGCTTGATAACTTTGCGTTGCAATCTTGATAGTATTGCGGTGATAGCTTGCTAGCATTGCGTTGCTAGATTGCTAACTTTGTGTTGCTAGATTGCTAGTTTGCGTTTCTAGCTTGGTATCTTTGCGGTGCTAACTTGTTAGCTTTGCATTGCTCGCTTGATAGTTTGCGTTGCTAACTAGGTAGTTTTGCGTTGCTAACTTGGAAGCATTTCTTTGCTATCTTGTAGGATTGCGTTCTAGCTTTCTTGCTTTGCGTTGCTAGATTGCTAGATTTGTGTTGCCAGCTTGCCAGTTTCCGTTGCTCTCTTGCCAGCTTAGTGTTGCTAGCTTGTTAGATTTGACTGGCTAGCTTGCTAGCTTTGCGTTTCTAACTTGCAAGCTTACCGTTGCTAGCTTGCTAACTTTGCGTTTCTAGCTTGCTAGCTTTGCGATGCTAGCTTGCTAGCATTGTGTTGTTTGCTTGCTTTCTTCGTGTTTCTTGCTTGCTAACTTTGCTTTGCTAGCTTGCTATCTTTGCTACTCTAGCTTGGTAGCCTTGCTTTGCAAGTTTGCTTGCTTTGAGTTGCCAGCTTGATAGGTTTGCTTTGCTATCTTGCTAACTTGGCGATGCTAGCTTGCCAGTTTTGCTTTGATAGCTAGTTAATTTTGCGTTGCTATCTTGCTAGATTAATAGATATGCGTTGCTAGCTTGATAGCTTTGCGTTGCTCTCTTGCTAGCTTTGCGTTTCTAGTTTGCTAGCTTTGCGATGCTAGCTTGCTAGCTTGGAGTTCTTAGCTAGGTAGCTTTGCGTTGCAAGCTTGCTAGTTTTGCTTTGCTATCTTGCTAGCTTCGCGTTGCTAGCTTGCTAGTTCTGCGTGTCTACTTTGTTAGCTATGCGTATCTAGCATGCTACCTTTGCCTTTCTAGTTTGCTAGCTTTGCGTTGCTAGCTTGCTAGCTTTGCTTTACTAGCATGCAATATTTATTTTGCTAGCTTGACATCTTTGCGTTGCTATCTTGCCAGGTGTGCCTTGCTAGCTTGCCAGATGTACGTTGCTAACTTGCCAGCTTTGCGTTCCTAGCTGCCAGCTTTACGTTGCTAGATTCCTAGCTTTGCGTTGGTAGCTTTCTAGCTTTGCGTATCTAGCTTTGCTTTGCTACATTTCTAGCTTTCCGTTGCTATCTTGCTTGCCTTGAGTTGCTAGGTTGCTAACTTTGCTTTGCTAACTAGGTAGCATTACGTTGCTAGCTGGCATGTTTTGCGTTGCCAGCTTCATATGTTTACTTTGCTAAATTGCTAGCTTGGCTTTGATAGCTTGCTTTCTTTGCTTTGCTAGGTAGCTAGCATTGCGTTTCTAGCTGGCTAGATTGCTAGATATGCTTTGATAGATTCTTAGCTTTGCTTTTCTAGCTTGTTATTTTTGCTTTGCAAGCTTACCAGCTTTGCGTTGCTAGCTTGCAAGGTTTGCGTTTCTAGCTTGCCAGCTTTACGTTGCTAGCTTGATAGATTTGGTGGCTATCTTGCTAGATATACGTTGCTACCTTGCTAGCTTTGCGTTGCTAGCTTTCTAGCTTTACGTTGCTAGATAGCTAACTTTGCGTTGCATTCTTGCTAGCTTGCTAAATTTGCGTAGCTAACTTGCTAGCTTTGCATTGCTACCTTCCTATCTTTGCGTTGCTAGCTTGCTATTTTTGCGTTACTAGCTTGATAGCTATGAGATGATAGCTTGCTAACTTTGCGTTGCTAGGTTGCTAGGTTGCTTGATTTGCATTGCTAGCTTCCTAGCTTTGCTTTGCTATCTTTCTAGCTTTGCTTTGCTAGCTTGCTAGCTTTCCGTTGCTATCTTGCTATCTTGTTAGATATGCGTTGCTAGCTTGCTAGTTTTCCGATGCTAGCTTTTCAGCTTTGCGTTGCTAGCTTGCCAGCTTTGCATTCTTAGCTTGCCTGCTTTTCATTTATAGATTGCCAGCTTTGCATTGTTAGCTTTCCAGCTATGAGTTGCAGGCTTGCGAGCTTTGCGTGCTAACTTGCCAGCTTAGCTTTGCTAGCTTGCTAGTATACTCACTACTGATACCTGTAGTTGTCTTATGTGATCGGCGAGGTTGCGGTATGGGATGTTGTCTTACTGCTCTCCATAACATTACTCTACCGCAGTCCAGTATCGACTGTCGGTGATAACAACAACTCGAGATAATAATGATAATGCAAATACTCATTCCGATTATCCAGTAGATTTGGGTATCAGGTGCGGGCTCAGCCTGCCGTAAGTTCTCTAGGACGGAGGTGGTGTCCAACTCAGCTCGGTCCTTGTTGCTGATGATCTCCTTCTTGACGTCGTCAATCTCCTGCAGATGCACTGATGAATTCAAGTGGTTCTGTAACAATTCTTGTTCATGTGGTTTTAGTAGTGTTTCAATACTAGGTAAAACAATGTGTGTTTTATTCAATCCAGCCACGGTTCTTCCTAAGGAGTGGGCAACAACTTAAAGTTTTCAGCATATATGTAGCATGTCGAAGTGTTTAGCAAAACACCGTTTCCACTTAGCCATATATCTGTGGTCTCATCCTCGTCCAAGGGGGATCCTCCTAGGGGACTACATTTCAAAGTGACGTGCGTGGACTTCTCTAAGCTGTATACGCAGTATTTGGCGTCTGGTGACCTTATCCATATTGGTTCAAATTCTTTCAAAAGTGTTCGTTTACATTTTCTCATTGCAACTTCAGTCTTCCCTGTAAACAATGCAATCAGGCAATTTTCCTTGCTCGATTTCCTTAATACCATGTCTGATGGGCATATAGTATAAAAATCAGTGGTGCATTTAGTTAACATTTCAGTAGTAAAATTGTAAAGAACTGTCTGTCTTCAGCCATAGCTAAATACATAAATGGTTCGTTTATCGTTATAAATTGATTAACTTCCTTATGAAAGAAGGGCAAGGAGTGGGTTTGGCATAAGGTAAAGATCTGTCTGCGGCTCGCAGTGGCATGTCTATAAAAGGTCTAATACTCCTTGAAGTTGCTGTTGCATGCACTGATGCTACTGCATAATATACGTACATGTCTTCTATGCTCAATCCTGTTAGCATAGGTGTTTCCTTCGGTAAATGTAAGCTTACTTGCTGTGATAATCTTGATAAGTTGTAAGGATTAATCAAAGTGCTACTTAGTTTTCCCACACTAGTTAAGTCCAATGATTCCTGTGATGGTATTAAACTAAATTCCATTTCCATCATAAATAACTCTATTTCTCATATAGCTGTACTGTACCTAGTCTGCTTTTCAATTCTCCCTAATCCAAGTAAAATATTTTGAATAAAATTCCTTAATGCTTTGGCTAAACCTAATGTAGCTTTAGCGTTGGCCTTCATCAATTCATCCAATGTGTGTAAATAAGTCATTTGTTACTCAGTAGTGTAAGTTACTTTTTCTTAAAAACTGTA
>NW_019720619.1:24828-38503 GCF_002891405.2 Cryptotermes secundus
TATGGATGTGTGCGGGAATTGCTTACTTCTGTCTGTAACCTTTCTGAGTTGCTTGTACTCGGGTCTCTTAAACTCTCCGGCGTTTGTAATGTAACCTGCCGTGGCTCGTTCCCTTCCTCTAGGGACTGGGTTCGACTCGGCCTCGACCGCAATGCATACGGGTGATTGGTACTACCTTCAAGAGACTTATTACTTTCGTTAATTATCTTACGCCGCAAGTATCGTGTTTCTGGTGTCCATTCAGGATGCTGCTGATCCTCTGCGGTTGGACTTGTTTCCGGCGATTCGTCATCTGCTTCTCTGCCTTCTAATTCATCCAATTCTTCAACATAAGTGGGAGGTAATTCCACTTCCTCTTCTTGGAATTTTTCTCTTATTTCCTTTGACTGTAATTCGGTTTGATTCCAAGACTGGGTTTTCTTGCTTGGGATAGCTTTCTTTCCTACTGTTACATCCTTATTCATCTCGGAGCCTACATTAGCTCGTTTCAACCTGTTTACATGTATTATAATTGATTTGATTCCTTCTACTTCTAACTTGTAAATCAGTGGGGATATTTTTCTAATACCCTGTAAGGACCTTGATACTTGTACTCAAATTTCTTGGCTCTCTCCCTCTTGGCTATAGGGTTGTGTAAGTATATTAAATCTCCTTTCTTTAGTGAAATCTCACGAGTTTTCCTATCGTAATATTTCTTAGCAAGTTCATGACTTAACATGGACTGTTTCCTGGCTTCCTGATTTGCCTCGTGTAACCTCAAAGCTAATTCTTTAACATGTTCATCATAATCGTCTGTATTTCTGGTTTCTTCCCGCCGTGTCGGTTTCCAATCATCCTCTATCGGAAGTCTCAGTTCCCTACCATATACTAGGTAGTAAGGGGAATGTTTCACCGTACAGTGTGGAGTGGCTTGATATGCCATTACTGCATGGGGACATACCTATCCCAATTCCTCGCATCTTTATTTACAAAGTGCAAAATCATGTCAATTAATAATTTGTGCATCCGCTCGCAATTTCCATTTGCATGAGCATTATAACTACTGGTCTGTAACTTCTGTATTTCACCAACTTGCAGGTTTCTTTCATTAGAGCTGACGTAAACGCAGCTCCTCTCTCTGTTAACAGTTTCTTAGGGACCCCAAACTGGGTAATAATTCTCATCACAAATTCTCAGGCTATTACTTCTGCTTCTTGTGTGGGGATGGGCATTGCTTCACAAAATCTCGTAAAATAATCTACAATCGTAAGTAAATACTTATTCCCACTATCTGTGACCGGAAGTGGTCCTACCACGTCCAGGGACACTATATCCAAAAATTCCCTTGCGTCTAAAGATTCTCCTAGGGGTGCGACTATTCTAGTTCCAGTTTTCCTTGTTGCACATGCTTCACAAGTATTTATATAGTCTGTAACGTCTCTACTTAACGATTCCCACCAATATTTACGTTTGATGGCTGCAATAGTCCTTGCAATTCCTTGATGCGCAGTGAACGGTAACTCATGGTAACATGTTAGCACTGGTTCTACTAGTGTCTTTGGGATCACCACTAATGGACATCCTTCTTTGTGTCTCATAATATAATACTTGGTCCTCATCTAACCAAAATTTCTCAAATCCCTTATATTTCTCACATACTAAATCATTTTCCTGGGCTTCCTTTATCTTTTCTTTTGTCAAAAGGTAGTCTCCCACCACCATTTGTACACATCGTGACAAGGCATCAGCGTGCCTCATTTTCGAATTTGGCCTATGTTCCACTACGAAATCATACTCAGATAATTTCACCGCCCAACGAGTCAGTCTAGAACTTGGATCCTGTAAGTTCAATAACCATTTCAAAGCTCTATGATCTGTGTATACCTTAAATTGTCGCCCATACAAATAACATCTAAACTGTTTCACTGCAAAAATTAATGCTAGCAACTCTAACTCGGTTATGCTATATCTAAATTCCGCGGAGTTCAGCTGCCGGCTACAGTACGCCACTGGCCGCTCCTCTCCGTCTTTAACCTGCGACAAAATGGCTCCGACCGCTTTGGTCGACGCATCGCAAGCCACAATGAAGGGCTGCGAAAAATTTGGATAAATTAACAAAGGTTCTTGACTTAATTCGTTTTCAACTTATCAAAAGCTTCGTGTTGTTCTAGTTCCCATTCGAAAGGACTATTTTTCTTAGTTAATTTCGTCAAAGGTTTAGCCATTTCTGCAAAATTGCGAACATGCCGCCTATAGTACCCAGCCAATCCTATAAAAGCTCGAACTTCTTTAACTGTACGGGGGATTGGATAATCTCTGACAGCTTGTACTTTCCGGGGGTCTGGTCTAACCCCTTCCTTGGTCACTACATGTCCTAAATATTCTACCGTGTCTATAACAAAGACACATTTACTGAGCTGTATAATAAAATTTGCCTGTTATAATCGCTAAAATATTCTTTCTAGTTTCTCTGCGTGTTCTTCCATAGTAGTTGAATAACAACTTACATCATCTAAATACGCCAAACAGTCTATCCCTTTTTAATCCTGTTAAAATCAAATCCATACACCTCTGGTATATAGCTGGTCCATTATTTACTCCAAAACTAATTTCATAAACTGATAGTGACCCATGTGACATGAAAAAGCTGTTTTCTCTCTATCTTCCTCCTGAACTTCTATCTGGTGATAGCCGGAAGCCATATCTAAAACTAAAAATATCCTGCTAGATCCTAGCGAATCTAGCGTATCGGTAATATTAGGAATTGGGTACGCCTCTGGTTTGTCACAGCATTCAATGATCTATAATCAACACAAAACCTGTACTTAATGGATCCGTCTGTCGTTTTCTTCTTAACTAACACAATGCTACTGCTCCATGGCGACATACTTGGTTCAATAATACCCTTGTGTAACATATCATTAATGTGTTCTTCAACAACTAGTTTCAAAGCGTGTGGGGTCCTATATGGAGTCTTCCTAATAGGTTGCGCATCCCCTGTATCTATCTTATGTTTTACTTTGCTAGTGCATCCGACTGCACTACTACCCTCCTGGTAGAATATGTGACTATATCTTTTCAAAACGGGCTCTAATTTGTTCCGATCATACTCTGGTAAATGCCCTAATTTCTCATTTAAATAGAGGTCGAAGACTGTTTCACCTCGCCCCTTATCCCCATTTTTCGTTTGTTTCCTTTGGTCACAGGGCCCGAGGACTATCTCACCTCGCCCCGTTTTCTTAGCTTCCATATTCTCAATTCGAAGTACACCCTGTACTTCAGCCAGTTCATTTCCCACACAAGGTTCAGTAGGTGAGGCTATACCTACATACATATATTTAGATAATTGTACTTCTTCTAGTGACAGATTAATAATTTGGAGTGGTACATACCTCATTATTTCACTTCCTCCCTTCCTTAATCCTGGGTTCCTATTTTCTTTGGTTCCCATTTCCCCGGTGTGCTTTCCTTTACTGCCCTTAAGCCCTGAATTTTTCACTACTGTGTCAGTATGGTTACCGAATCGGTTTCCAACGGGAAGGAAACTTCCTTTTTCCTGTAGTTCGATAGCTACCCCTTGTAGTCTATCAACAGCTACTCCTAGTAGTCTGTTCGGTGGCGATTCTGGCTGGCTTTCACCCGTTCCGGCTTGTTCTTGGGAGGTCGTTAAAATTTCCAAATTTTCACAGGGAGAGTTAAACTTTTCAGCATCTTTGCTGCCCAAGGGGACTTTCGACCAACGGGGCCGACCCGTGAACCTCAGTTAGAGATCTCTCTATTTTCATTATTATTCGTCGTAGCTACTTCTCGCGCTATACAGTTGTTCCCGGTAGCCGTATCTCAGGTTCTACCCGGACTCTTATTCAAAGGGGCCTTAACTTCTGTCGAGTCGCCACGTCTGAAAACGACTCGACCCCGGGCTATTCTCCCAGAAAGTGGGGGTACTGAGACAGCCTCTGCGAGCTCAACAGTACCGAGGCAACTCTCATCCTCCGTCCAACCATCTGTCGGATCCAGAGCCTTCTCCAACTCGGGGGTGATCAGGCCACGAGAGGATTCGTGAAGGACTTCTGGGTCGGACGAGACCCTGGTCGGGCAGACCAGTGCTTTAAAGCGAAACGTTGGTTTCGGAGGGTCAACAAGTTGTCGGTTAGACTAATCTCAGCTCCCACCCGCTGCAAGAAATCCAAGCCAAGAATGCCAGCACTACAGATTTCTAACGGGCAAACAACAAATGGATGTATGAATGTCATACTTCCTGTAGATGACATTATTTTAAATTTCACTTCCTGCACACCTAATATGTTCAAATCTGTACCAGATACTCCCCTAGCCTGCACTTGACTCTTTCTCACTTGTGCCTTACTTATGGTGGGCTTAATCAACGAAACCGTGGCGCCGGTATCTACCACGAACTCAAACCTCTCTCTCCCTATTTCAATTGTCAGCAAGGGCTCTGTCACCAGCCCCTTAGTTGCCGACGGCACAATGAGAATAGGTCCTGGTGGCGGCCTATTTTCGGGTAAGACGACGGGGTCTAATTCGTCTTCCCTATCCCGTTTGGGTGGTTCCTTCTTGAACCGGGACACCCCTCACGTCCCCTTCGACAATCTCGTCGGAAATGCCCATAAAGCCCACATCTATAACACTGAAGCCCATTAAGGTCGAATCGCGCGTAACGACCGTCGTCGTTCTTCGGTCCTGAGACCGCGCCCTCCCCTGGAGGAGTCCTTCTGCAAGGCCCGTTTCTGGTGGCCGTGCCATACCTTGTAGAAGTCCGACTCTCAGTCCGGCAGGAGCGAGTCCCTCTATATGCTCCTCTACCTCGGGAATACTGGCCCGTGGTGGTGAAGCCACGGCCAACCCGGTAATTGCCCTCTTGGAATTTATTTCGGGGGTTCCGAACACTGGGTCCCTGTAAATTTCCGCGGTTGCCTCTTACCGCGGATACATTTCGTCTGGAAGCTCTCTCTAATGTGTCCGGACTCTGAAATCCTACGTGTTTTTCTGGAACCCCCCTTAGCCCACTGACGAAAGCGGCTAAGAATCTCTCTTCCGCTTCTCTATTTAGTATGGCTTGTTCTACTAGATTTTCAACCTGCTTGACCGTCTTCTGACACAGTTTACGGAGACGGTCCAAACACATCGCGGGACTCTCGTCTTTTCTTGAGAAGCGTCTTCTAAACTTGTGTAATGATATTGATCTACCTGCTTGTCTTTAAATCTCTGCACGAACTCTGTTTTAAAATCTGCATATTCCACATCATCACCCTTCAATCCTTGTTGGGTGGAATAAAAAGACTTTGCTACCCCTCTTAATTTCAATCTTGCTAGCCGTACTTTATCTTTAGTACTCAGCCTACCCATTTCGGCTGCTTCATCTATTGCTTCAAAAAATTCATACACGGAGATGCTACTCTGATCTCCTTTCCAAGGCTCTACTAAATTGGCTACACTTAGGTCTTTCGCCAAATTTGCCATTTTCCTTTGGTTATTCCGTTAATACAATTATTCCTCTCTCAAAATTCTAAGTATTAGTTGTTACTCTACAAGAAACACTGCCTTCCCTTTCTCTCCAATACTGTGGAAAAAAGTCAGTTCTTTCAATATTTAATTCTTCATATAAGTATCCGAGGCTAAGAAATCGTCTAATGATCCTAACTTCTACTTCAAAAATAACACTCAAGCCTTCTGACAGCTCGTATTTATAAACTTTATAAGAAGGAGCCTGAAATCCACTGGGCTTACCTGCAAATGTTATCTCTAATCTGGAGTCTACGGCTAGTCTTGAAAATTTGTAAGCATGCTCTCCTACTAACACAGGGCTAAGTTTCGTATACTTCCTAATAAATCTCTCAACTAATTCTCTAGCGTACTTACTAGATCCTTCTAATGCTACAGGGTGTGACACATTTAATACATGTACCAGTAAAACTGTAAATTCGGTATCTCCAACCGTACTTCGGGGGTAACAACACAAAGCCATATATATATTCACAAATATCAACACTTGCAAACACAAACAAACAATTCCAAATAAATCACAATAAAATGAAGCACAATTACAACAATTAGTCCAACCAATATACAATAATCTGCATTGTCGTCTTCCCCTATCTCGACATTGTTATTTCTCTAAAATTCATGTAAATCAGTATAACTTCCCATAGTATTTTACTACTTATGAAATCATCTATGCCCTTTTATCGTGTATCCTTTCATTTAATCATTTATTAGTTCCCCTTACTTATCATTAATTGTCAGTAACTCTCACTGTTAATCTCTCATTAATTTTCCTCAATAATGATCCTTTAGTTACTGATTAATACTTCAATAGTATTTTACTATGTACTGAATGTTTATACCCTTTAATAATATACTCAATAATCTAAGTTAAATCCTAGCACTTAGTCTAACACCTACTCTCTCGGAGTGTGTTCGAAATCACGGCGTTGCCACCAACTGTTATGGGGACCGGGATGGGGTGATCAAGGAAAATGCCCCTCCCCAACCCACAATTCATATGCTGCTTTCCACCACAGCTTTAATTCATTAAAATAAACAATCAAGAAAATAAATGTCATAATAAAATAACTGGAAATAAATGAAACAAAACAAGTTAATAAAGTTATTGCGTTCCCGCAATCGTTCCCCTCTATGTGAGGTTGCTAGCCAGGCTGCGACACACAGGTCTCTACTTACATAGCGTAGCGATACTGTAGAGGAAAATCATGGGAGCGTGTAGTGCTGGTAGAGATCGGTGGTCACTGCAGCTTGACGCCGGCCGCCATAGGATAGCGGTTCCCCCCTGGAGGATGGACCTTCAGTTAACTTAGACTGTCACTATGTCTATACTGACGAAGAAGTGCTTCTACTTCCTGTGTACTGAGGTTATATGTCCATACATTCTCCTAACCATATTGTAACAGCTTTAACAATTGGACCTCTTGTTCTAAACTAGCAATTGATTGCATGGTGCTGAAGACTCGATACAGGATATGTGATACATCCCCTTATGTCAAATGTTCTGATGTTCGCCCTCGGTTAAATTATTCATCTAGCCGACATTCTTTGACAGCTCTCCCGTGTAGGAAGTCTATGCGGTCTGGCTTCCTAATGTTACTCGCTCTGGGTTTTCTGGAACCACATCCTATATCTTGTAGCTAAGCCTTTATCCTTACATGAATAATAAAATGATGAATTTAATATACATGGGTATGCATATGCCTGCAATGAACTCAATAACACATAAATCAATTAATATATATAAACATGTAGATAGGGTGAGGTCACGAGGTCACCTCATAACATCACCCCCACCTTTAAGAAAAGAAATAGGGTTTTTTCTCATTTTCTTTTCTCTACCATAAAATTTAACACATGGTACAAATATGTGGTTAAATGTACATACATTTTGGTTACTTGTTTCGGTNCAGCAACGGAAAGCTAGCAAGTTAGCATTGCAAAGCTAGCAAGCTAGCAAAGCAAAGATAGCAAGCTAGCAACGCAAAGCTAGCAAGCTAGGAACGGAAGTTAGCAAGGTAGCAACGCAAAGCGAGCAAGCTAGGAACGGAAGTTAGCAAGGTAGCAACGCAAAGCGAGCAAGCTAGGAACGGAAGTTAGCAAGGTAGCAACGCAAAGCGAGCAAGCTAGGAACGGAAGTTAGCAAGGTAGCAACGCAAAGCGAGCAAGCTAGCCACGCAAATCTAGCAAGCTAGAAACGCAAAGCTGGCAAGCTAGCAACGCATATCTAACAAGCCAGCAACGGAAAGCTAGCAAGTTAGCATTGCAAAGCTAGCAAGCTAGCAACGCAAAGCTAGCAAGCTAGCAACGCAAAGAAAGCAAGCTAATAACGCAAAGCTAGCAAGCTAGGAACGGAAGTTAGCAAGGTAGCAACGCAAAGCGAGCAAGCTAGCCACGCAAATCTAGCAAGCTAGAAACGCAAAGCTGGCAAGCTAGCAACGCAAACTGGCAAGCTAGCAACGAAAAGCTAGCAAGCTAGCAGCGAAAGCTGGCAAGCTAGCAACGCAAATTGGCAAGCTAGCAACGCAAAGCTGGCAAGCTAGCAACGGATACTTAGCAAGCTAGCAACGAAAAATTAGCAAGCAAGCAAAGCAAAGCTAGCAAGCTAGCAACGCAAAGCAAGGAAGCGAGAACGCAAAACTAGCAAGCTAGCAACGCATAGATACCAAGCAAATAACGCAAAGCTACCAAGCTAGCAAAGCAAAACTAGCAAGCTAGCAACGCAAAGCAGCAAAGTTAACAACGCAAAGCTAACAAGATAGCAACGCAAAGCTCCAAGCTAGCAACGCAAAGCTAGCAAGATACCAACGCAAAGCTAGCCATCTAGCAACGCAAAGCTAGCAATATAGCAACGCAAAGCTAGCAAGCTAGCAACGCATATCTAGCAAGCTAGCAACGGAAAGCTAGCAAGCTAGCAACGCAAAGCTGGCAAGCTAGCAACGCAAAGCTGGCAAGCTAGCAACGCATAGCTGGAAAGTTAAAAATTCAAAGCTGGCAATCTAGAAACACAAAGCAGGCAAGGTAGCAACGCAAACCTGGCAAGATAGCAACGCAAAGCAGGCAGGCTAGCAACTCTTAGCTGGAAAGCAAAAAACGCGAAGCTGGAATGTAAAAACGCGTAGCTGGCAATCTAGGAACGCAAAGCTAGCAAGCTAGCAACGCATACCTAACAAGATAGCAAGCTAGCAACGCAAAGCTAGCAAGCTAGCAACTCAAAGCTAGGAAGCTAGCAACGCAAAGCTAGCAAGGTAACAAGGGAAAGCTAGCAAGCTGGCTACGCAAATTTAGAAAGATAGCAAATTAGCAACGCAAAGCTAGCAACGCAATGCTAGGAAGTTAGCAACGCAAAGCACCAAGCTAGCAAAGCAAAGCTAGCAAACAAAGAACGCAAAGATGGCAAGCTAGCAAAGCAAAGCTGGAAAGCTATCAACGCACTGCGGGCAAGCCAGAAACGCACAGCTGGCAAAATAGCAAAGCAAAGCTATCAAGCTAGCAACGCAAAGCTATCAAGCTAGAAACGCGAAGCTAGCAAGACAGCAACGCAAAGCTAGCAGTCTAGAAAGGCAAAGCTAACAAGCTAGCAACGCAAAGCTACAAAGTTAGGAACAAGCTAGCAAGCTAGCAACGCAAATCTGGCAAGCTAGCAACGCAAAGCTAGCAAGATAGCAACGCAAAATTATCAAGCTAGCTAAGCATATCTAGAAATCTAGCAAACCAACGCAAAGCTAGCTAGTAGCAACGAATAGCTAGCAAGCGAACAAAGCTAAGCTAGCAATGTAGAAACGCAAACCTATCAAGCTGGCAACGCAAAGCTAGCAAGGTAGCAACGAATGGCTACCAAGCTAGCAACGCAATGCTAGCAAGCTAGCCAAGCAAATCTAGCAAGCAAGCAACGCAAAGCTAGCAAGCAAGAAACGCAAAGCAAGCAAGCAAGCAACGCAAAGCTAGTAAGTTAGCGACGCATAACTAGCAAGCTAGCAAATCATACTAGCAAGCCAGCAAGGGAAAGCTAGCAAGCCATCAACGCACAGATGGCAATATAGCAACGCCAAGATGGCAAGCTAACAACGCAAAGCTAGCATGCTAGATAGCAAGCAAGAAAGACAAAGCAACCAAGTAACGCAAAGATAGCAAGCTAGCAACTCAAAGTTAGCAACCCAGCAACGCCAAGCTAGCAAGCTAGCGACGCATATCTAGCAAGCTAGCAACGCATATCTAGCAAGCTAGCAACTAAATGCTAGCCAGCTAGCAACGCAAAGCTAGCAAGCCAGGAACGCAATGCCTGAAAGATAGCGACTCATATCTAGATAGCTAGCAACACATAACTAGCAAGCTAGCAACGGAAAGCTAGCAATCTAGCAACGAAAAGCTGGAAAGCTAGCAACGCAAAGCTGGCAAGCTAGCAACGCAAAGCTGGCAAACTAGAAAAGCATAGCTGGAAAGCTAACAACGCAAAGATGGCAATCTACAAACGGAAAGCAGGCAAGCTAGAAACGCAAAGCTGTCAAGTTAGCACCGCAAATCTGGCAAGCTAGCAGCGAAAAGCTAGCAAGCTAACAACGCATATCTAAGAAGCTAGCAAGCTAGAAACGCAAAGCTAGCAAGCTAGCAACGCAAACTGGCAAGCTAGCAACGAAAAGTTGGCAAGCTAGCAACGCAAAGATAGCTAGCTAGCATCGCAAAGCAAGCAAGCGAGAAAGCAAAGCTAGCAAGCTAGCAACGCAAAGCTACCAAGCAAGCAACGCAAAGCTACCAAGCAAGCAACGCAAAGCTACCAATCTAGCAACGCAAAACTAGCAAGCTAGCAACGCAAAGCAAGAAGCTAGCAACGCAAATCTAACAAGCTAGCAACGCAAAGCTACCAAGCTAGCAACGCAAAGCTACCAAGCTAGCAACGCTAAGCTAGCAAGCAAGAAATGCTAAGCTAGCAAGCTAGCAACGCAAAGCTAGCTAGATAGCAACGCAAAGCTAGCAAGTTTGCAACTCAAATCTAGCAATTTAGAAAGCTAGCAACTCAAAGCTAACAACCTAGCAACGCAAAGCTACCTAGCTAGCATCGCATAGCTAGCAAGGTAGAAGCGCCAAGTTAGAAAAGTAGCAAAACAAACCTATTAAGCTGGCAACGCAAAGCTAGAAAGCTAGCAAAGCAAATCTAACAAGCTAGTAACGCAAAGCTAGCAATATAGCAAAGAAAATCTAGCAAGCTAACAACGCAAAGCTAGCAAGGAAGAAACGAAAAGCAAGCAAGCAACGCAAATGTAGCAAGCTCGCAACGCAAAGCTAGCGAGCTAGCGACGCATAGCTTGCAAGCTAGCCAAGCAAATCTAGCAAGCTTGGAACGCAAAGCTAGCAAGCAAGAAATCCAAATCAAGCAAGCAACGCAAAATTAGCAAGCTAGCAACGCAAAGCTAGCAAGCTAATAACGGAATGCTAGCAAGCTAGCAAATGAAACCTAGCAAGGTAGCAACGCAAAGCTAGCAAGCTAGCCACGCAAATCTAGAAAGCTATTAACGCAAAGCTGGCAAGCTAGAAAAGCAAAGGTGGCAAACTAGCAACGCTAAGCTGGCAAGCTAGAAACGAATATCATGCAAGCTAGCAAACCAATGCTACCAAGGTAGCAACGCATATCTAGCAAGATAGCAACGCAAAGCTAGCAAGTTAACAACTCAAAGCTAGCAATCTAGCAAGCTAGAAACTCAAAGCTAGCAAGCTCTCACCGCCAAGATAGCAAGGTACCAACACAAAGCTAGCAAGCTAGCAACGCAATGCTAACAATCTAGCAACGGAAAGCTAGGAAGCAGGAAACGCAAAGCTAGCAAGCCAGCAACGCAACTCTAGCAAGCAAAGAAACAAAGCAGGCAGGCAAGCAAGTCAAAGGTGGAAAGCTAGCAACGCACACCTGGCAAGCGAGCAACGCACAGCTGGCAAGATAGCAAAGCAAAGCTAGTAAGTAACAACGCAAAGCTAGCAAAGTAGCAAAGCAAATTCTAGCAAGCTAGCAAAGCAAATTTAGCAAGATGGCAACCCATATCAAGCAAGCTAGCAACGGAAAAATAGCAAGCTAGTAACGCAAAGCTGGCAAGCTAGCAACACAAAGCTACAAAGCAAGAAACGCAAAGTAAGCAAGCAATCAACCAAAGATAGAAAGCTAGCAACGAAAAGCTAGCAAGCTAGCAACGGAAAGCTAGAACGGTTGCAACGCAAACCTGGAAAGCTAGGAACGCAAACTGGTAATCTAGCAACGCAAACCTGGCAAGCTAGCAACCCAAAGCTGGCAAGCTAGCAACGGAAACTAGCAAGCTAGCAACGCAAAGCTGGCAATCTAGCAACCCAAAGCTGGCAAGCTAGCAACGTATATCTAACAAGCTAGCAACGGAAATCTAGCAAGCTAGCAACGCAAATTTGGCAAGCTAGCAAGCTAGCTATCTAGCAACGCAAAACTTGCAAGCTAGCAAGGTTGAAACGCAAACCTATGAAGCTGGCAACGCAAAGGTAGCAAGATAGCAACGGAAGACTACCAAGCTAGCAACGCAAAAGTAGCAAGCTAGCAACGCAAAGCTAGCAAGCTAGCTTCGCAAAGTTAGCAATCGTGAAACACAAAGCAAGCAACGCAAAGCTAGCAATCTAGCAACGCAATGCTAGCAACTTATCATCTCAAAACCAGCAAGTTAGCAACGCATATCTTCAAGCTACAAGCTAGCAACGGAAAGCTAGCAAGCTAGCAAAGCAAAGATGGCAAGCTATCAAAGCAAAGCTGTCAAGCAAGCAAAGCAAACGGGCATGCCATCAAAGCAAACTTGGCATGCTAGCAAAGCAAAGCTGCCAGGCTAGCAACTCAAAACTGGCAAGCTAGCAAAGCATATCTAGCTTTGCTTTGCTAGCATGCTAGCTTTGCGTTGCTACCTTGCTAGCATGTCAGTGCAAGCATGCTAGCTTTGCGTTGCCAGCTAGCTATATTTGCGTTGATAGCTTTCTAAATTTATAGATATGGGTTGCTAGATTGATAGATTTGCGTTGCTATCTTCCTAGCTTTGCGTTGCTAGCTTGCTATCTTTGCGATGCTAGCTTGCTAGATTGGCGTTGCTAGCTTGCTAGCTTTGCGTTGCTAGCTTGCTAGCTTTGCGATTGCTAGATTGATAGTTTTGCGTTTATAACATGGTAGTTTTGCGTTGCTGGCTTGCTAGGTTTGCGTTCTAGCTTGCTAGCTTTGCGTTGCTAGCTTGCTATCTTTGCCTTGCTATCTTGCTACCTTTGCGTTGCTAGCTTGCTAGCTTTGTGTTGCTAGCTTGCTAGCTTGGCGTTGCTTGCTTGCTAGCTTTGCTTTGCTAGCATGCTAACTTCGTGTTGTTAGCTTGCCTACTTTGCTTTGTTATCTTGCCAGCTGTGCGTTTGTAGGTTGCCAGCATTGCGTTGCTAGCTTGCTAGATTTGCGTTGCTAGCTTGTTAGCTTTGCGTTGCTAGCTTGCTATCTTTGCTTTCCTAGCTTGCTAGGTTTACGTTGCTAGCTGGCTAGCTTGCTAGATAAGGGTTGCTAGATTGCTAGTTGCTAGATATGCGTTGCTAGATTGCTAGCTTTGCGTTGCTAGCTTCCAAGCTTTGCGTTGGAAGCTTGCCAGCTTTGCGTTGCTAGCTTGCCTGCTTTGCATTTCTAGATTGCCAGCTGTGCTTAGTTAGTTTCCAGCTATGCGTTGCAAGATTGCCAGCTTTGCGTTTTAGCTTGTTTGCTTTATTCGTTTCTAGCTTGCTCGCTTTCCTTTGCTAGTTTGCTAGATTGCTAGATATGGGTTGCTAGCATGCTAGCTTTGCTTTGCTAGCTTTCTACCTTAGCTTTGCTGGCTTGCCTGATTTGCGTTGCTAGCTTACAATGTTTGCGTTCTAGTTTGCCAAATTTGCTTTCGTAGCTTGGTAGATTTGCGTGGATAACTTGCTAGCTTTGCGTTGCTACCTTGCTAGTTTTCCGTTGCTAACTTGCTAGCTTTGCGTTCCTAGCTTGCTAGCATTGGGTTGCTAGCTTGCTAGCGTTGCGTTGCTTGCTTGATTCGCGTTTATTGCTTGCAAGTTTCGTTGCTAGCTTGCTAGATTTCGGTTGCTTGTTGCTTGCTTGTTTGCGTTTCTTCCTTGCTAGCTATAGTAGCTAGCTGGCTGGCTTTGCGTTGCTAGCTTGCTAGCTTTG
>NW_019720620.1:0-351 GCF_002891405.2 Cryptotermes secundus
TGTCACCACACCGAAATTTACCTCACCTCACCTAATTTAAGAGAAAGGTCGTGTACGGCTCAGTTACTGATTGATGCGCACATGTCTAATGCGCAAAACTAACCTGTCCTAACCTAACATAACTTAAAACAACCTAACCTAACCTAACTTGACGTAACGTAACCTAACCTATCTTGACGTAACGTAACCTAATCTAACCTAGCCTAGCCTCGCCAGGTCTCACTTCGCCTCAAGTCAAGTTAGGTCAGGCAACGTAAAGTCACGCTTTGTAACGTCATATCACCCAAGTCACGCATTATTACATCAAGTCACGTCTAATCAAGCCAAGTCACGCGTGATGACATTATGTCA
>NW_019720621.1:0-259 GCF_002891405.2 Cryptotermes secundus
GTGAGGTGACGTGACGTGAGGTGAGTTGAGTTGGCGTGATTTGACTTGACTTAAAGTGACTTGGCGTGAGTTGACGTGACTTGGTCTGACCTAGCGTGACTTGACGTTATTTGACGTGACGTCACTTTGCGTGACTTGGCGTTACTTCACTTGACATGCCATGACCTGGTGTGACTGCATGACATGACGTGGCTTGACGTAACATGACGTATGGCGAAGAGAGACGGGGCGAGGCGAGGATAGGCTATGCTAGGCTAGG
>NW_019720622.1:0-14566 GCF_002891405.2 Cryptotermes secundus
TAGTTACCGTGTTACCCTTTCCCCTATTCAAGATTCCACCCCCTGGTCGTGAACATAAGGAACATAACGAAGTTGTCATGGCGCTTGAAGGTTTGTGTGGTTATGATGCTCGTATGAGTTTCAGTTCATTAAAACGGGATGTGGAATCTGAATCCGAGGTTGAATATTACAGCAAGAACTTCGTCAATAATCTTGTATTGGCTATGCCACCGTTTCCGAACGTAAGTACGTATTTTCTTTAAAATTTGCATTGTGGTAGAAAGATGCAGAATCATGTTGATTCGTCATTGAACGTTTCGTCGCGTTAATAGGTGGATCTCGAATTGCTTACATGATAACATTTAAAAGAAAATACGGAACATAAGTTATGTGGTTACTAATGACGTTTGTAATAGTAGATCTACAAGAGTTGGTTTATAACATAACCTAAAAGCAGTGACATTGCAGAACGCCCATTCTACTATAGTAATGTTTCTCCCACAAGACGCAAATCCATACCTATTCTGACAATGATCCTATTACGTTCTCTTTGCATATAATTACAGGAGTTTGACAAAATAATGGAAATACGACAGGTACTGTACACATTTCCTTATTAATATGGTGTTGTACCACCCTTTGTCTTCAGTACATCCACAGTCCGTCTTTGAATGGACTGGTACAATTTTGAACAGTGTATAGCGGAAATTTATACACTGTTCTTGAAGAACATCTTCAAGTTGCTTTAAAGATGTTGGAGGTGGGAACCTGTACCTCACTCTTGTCTCCAGAACTTACCAGAGTGGTTCAGTGTTGTTCAAATCTGATGATTATGCTGGGCAGGGAAGTTCACCTTCATGCTGTTCAAACCATGACTGAACTTTGTAAATGGGGGCATTGTTATCTTGGAAAACTGCATCATCATCATCATCATCACCACTGGCATGACAGCCCTTTGTGAGCCCTGGCCTTCCTCAGGATTGCTCACCATTCTTCTCTATTCGATGCTACATTCCTCCAATTCTTTATACCCAAAATTCTTATGTCCTGCCACACACATTCTTCCCATCTTAACCTTGGTCTTCCCATGGAAAACTGCATCATTGTCTGGAAATAACATCTGGATCATTGGATGTACCTGATTACTGAATCCCCCCCCCATGAACAAATTGTATTCCTCAATTTCATAATTCTATTGTATTGTATTTATTTTATGTAAGTAAATTATCCAAATGTATCACATCTTGGACTGTTGGCCACAGATGTAAAGGTATGCCCAAACAGCCACCATCACCACTATCACTCTGAAAAGGTTGCTGTAGTGGTAAAACTGTAGGCTTTGATTGAGGAGGTGCTCCTGCTGACTTCAGCAGCCTAAATATATGTAAATATTAATTTTAGGACTTACTTTTATTTCTCTTTCATGCCTCTTGACTTTTAAAACCAGTTGGCATCGGGTGAGATGAGGATGTAGGGTACAACCCTGTAAGAGAACCCAAACTATTGAACTATACTTAGGCCCCCTAGAAATGGCATTGCATTGGTGTAGCCCATTGTGTGATTAATATGCATGACGCTTAAGGAGTTGCCTGTACTCCTATTTTCATGTAATTCCCTGTCAATATTAGTGGCTGCATGGCTGCAGTCAGGGTCAATCCCACAATCCCTTGAATACTAAATTGTATGCCATTCAGCAGTGGCCAGTATAATGACAGCTAAATACCAGAAGATGGAGTAAAGACAGTTCCCAAAATGTGGTGTATATTAAACATATATTAGACATTGGACAGTGTTGGACATAAGTAGGTTGTAATGAATCAACCAATGTCATAAAGCTTTAGAGAATCATTCGAAAACCCAACTAAAATTTTTGAAGGTACTCCCTTTAACCTTTAACATCCAAACTGGCCTGATTGGGCTGGTGAGTAGTATGGTCATCATGGCTAAAGTACCCCGTTGTGGCCAGTCGGCCACTTAAACTCCACTAGTGGAAGCATGTGCACACACCACTAGTAGAAGCGTATGCACAGTCCTTAATATTTATTTTTAAATGTAGTAATTACAAGACAGACTTGAGTAAAACCCTAATAGAAGAATTAAAATGATACCTAAGTGAACAACAGCCGATTGTCTAGATAATGTGGGACCCTCAATGTCTCACGACCCTATGGGCCTTCATGGCCTATTACAGGGATACTTTACTTTTACCTAAGTGAACAACAAATATACGTATGAGTTATACAAGAACTTATCCACGAGCCAATACTTTTATTGCAGATTCTGCAGATTAATGTGTTAAAAATATGTAGTAAAATTCGATGTGCATACCTTTTTTGTTGTTATCTGCTTGATGTATATATAGGTTGAAATGAAACTGCAGTATCTAATTTCACTATGAATGCACAGAAAACAGATCACAATCTGTATCTCGGCCATGATGCAACTGTCCATTCACGACCATAGAAAGGGAAATAATCTCTTGCAGCTACAATGGAAGTACTTAGCACTGAAGAAGGGACCCTTCTGGCTTTTTCTTGAATAGCCATGCTTTAATTCTTCTGTCCTTTAGTCAAAAGATTCGAAAATCTGATATGTGTAACAAAGTTGTAAGGTTTTTCAGCAGAGAACCAAATGATTTTATTGCTTCCATCTGTTTTATGACACCAGGGACTGCTAAAATTTGTCAAGTGTTACAAACAGAAATGAATTTATAATGCAGAACAACTCTGTGAAGAACTGTGAAACCATTTTTGCAGTACACATCCAAATTAAAAGGAAAAAAAGATTGAAAATAGTATATACTCTTTGTATAAAAATTTTCAAATCCTCCATTATAATATGCAACACTATGTTCTTTGCTGATACAAGCAAAGTCAATTCCATCCATGTATCATAAAAATTGTTAGATACAGCATTTTTAAACACAATGCTTAAAATTGTTTTAAGCGCCCTAACAGGAACGGACATTTAAACGCAGAGTAGCAATGGGCATTTAAATGCGCACTAGCAGTGGGCATTTAAATAAACTCCGGCCAGCTCAAGGTTACCACCATTTCAAAAGCCCAGCGTTTAAAGGTTAAACTACATCTAATAGTTCAGAATTGTCAAATTACATTTGATTTAACATCAGATCATGGAAAACAAAACTGTGCTGTGCAGTAACTGTATTGTAATAAAACAAACAAGTTTCCACCCCCTGAGTGCTTTATTTGGTTGGAGCATATACTGTACATGTTTAACAGTTTCATACTTTTGTAGCCAGCAGAATATCTCACAAGGTTTTCCACAGATGAACATGGAAAAAGCATCAAGATCAAATTTGCCCATGGCACTACAACTCTTGGATTCCGTTACCAGGGAGGGGTAGTACTAGCTGTTGACTCACGAGCAACAGGAGGTCAATTTATAGGTTGGTATCCTTACCCTATTTTGGCCCTCGATCTTAGACATATGTATTTTGTGTTTTGATTATGCAGTGAAATCCCTGTTTACTGAATCTCTGGAAGAATGGTTTTTCTTGCACCAAATCAAGATTTTCTTTAAATGGAGATTATGCAAAATTACATCAAGAAACTTTTCGTATATTTTTAAGGATTGCTAGCAACCATAAATGAAGTAGCTTACTGTAGTATGAACCGTGCAGTGCAATGAACTGCATAATGTAAACAGCGCACATTAACCATTGGCTCCCGACAACATGAAAGAAGAGAGATCTCTTCTCTAGGAAAATGGTAACATTACGATACTAACACGGCGAGCAAATGCAGCAAACAGTAGAAGAAATTTGATGAAGCTTATGCGTTGTCTACTGCAGTAACAAACTCAAAGCTACTCACAGCTTAGATCATTTTTTAAATCATTTTTAAATATGAAACTGTGGATTTAGGGTCACCTAATTATTAAATTAAGTTTAATTTATTGTTATACTACCACAGTCAATAATTTCGTGGACTGGCTGCAAAGCATCATTGCAGTGCATTACAGTGGATAGACTGAGGCACAGTATGATGCCCTGTTAGTTCATCTCTCATCACAGCAAAAGGCAGTTGTGTGCAAACAGTGTAAGCAGAACTACGACCTCTATTGTGAACTGCAGTTACATGCGAGTGACAGAAATTGAAAATGTGGCAGTTTGAAGAATGAGCAAGCATCAAGTTCTGCCAGAAACCCCCTAGTGAAACATTTGGCATAGGAAGAATTGGCTGTTGCTACACGACACGACAGTGCCCCTGCACATCACTCTGTTCTTGTCTAAGAGGAACTGGCAAGGCAACAGGTCACCGTTTTGCCACACCCTCCGTACTCACCTGATCTCGCACGATGCGATTTATTTCTCTTTCACTGCTTGAAAGCAAAGCTGTGTGGCCATAGATTTCAGTCATCTGAGGAGGCCGTCAATGCCGCGAGACGCTGTACGGGAATTTCCCACCAGTATGTTTCAGCAGTGGTTTCGGCAGCTATATCAACCTTGGCAGACTTACATAGTGACAAATGGCAACTATTTTGAGGGTCGATGTGGATCTGTGTAAGTATATGTGAATACCTTGTAATATGATACGATAAAACCACAGTCCACGAAATTAATGACTGTACCACGTATACAGTATAAGACTTTATGACATATGATTTTTATTCTTATTGTTAATTTTAACCAAAGTATAGTTTAAGCTTCTCTCTACTTTGTGAATTCGATAGAAACTAACTTGTACACAACATTTAGAAATGTGGGAATGTTAATGTTGCAGTTCGGTAATAATATGTGAGAAACTAGCAGTACCTGAAGATGACCCATTTGAGGTCGAAACATGTAGTGCATCCTATATAAATAAATAATAAGGTACNATGAGATGAAATAAACACAGAAAATCTCAGTTAGAAAGAGAAGTATTATGTTTATTCAGTATGAGATGTCACCTCCCAAAGATTATGGTTATGTGGTAATGCTTCCTGGCAGAAGTAAAGTGAGAATATCAATTGTTATTTTTACCACAGTTTCACTAAAATGGGGCACAAACTGTGGATGGTCGAAATTCCTCACACTAAATGCAAATTATTTTCAAAATCGAAATTCACCAAATATGGGGTATTAATACACTATATATATATTGGCTTTGATTGGGACCAGAAAAAAACATTCACTAAATGCACAACATTACTAAATTTGGGATAATTAAATTGAGACTTACTATAGTTCGATGTTCAAATTTCTCCAGCTTTTAAAGTATTTTCTGCCATTTGCTCTATAGATTGAGGTAGAGTTAACTACAAAGATTTCAGAGTATCAGAACAGGTCATGGCTTCATCCCCCAACTTGTGGTACCCTTCCTGTTGACTGCTAGGATTTCTTCCTGGACTGAGAAATTGATACCATCATCCACTTGTTTAAAACCCTCTGGGTGATAAGGACCTTCTTAATGTAACATGTTGAGTCATCTATTAATAAAATATAGTTTGTAAGAGAGAATTATATTTGACAACCTTACAGTATGAGACTGTGTCATGTTTTGTTAACATCTCAGGGCAGTGTCATCACAGCGGATTTGTAGCTTGTCAGCAGTGTTATACCTTTGTAGGTCATTTTGGGCAGGTTCTCTATGGGCAAGAAGTGACTCAAGACACACAGAGTCTTGATGCTGTACTAATGATCTCATATATGGCTTGAATTGTTAAGTCAGCCAGTTGGATAAAGCTCTCTGGACCTCTCATATTCTGTGACAGGCCTTTTGCAACAAAGATCATAGATCAAGCCAGCCACTTTCCTAAATTGAAAATGATGTACCTGTATGGTGTCTTGCATTTGGAGTCACTTAATCATAAGGTTTTCAAGAGTCTGCACCCATCAGTGTATGGCCTGCACTCTTGTACTGAGCCGTGCTAAAGCTATGGCTCCTTCCGTGACATAATGGCTTCCAGCCATATCTCCCATGCTACCCTTCACCCGAGGTCCTAGAACTTACCCCCTCCTCCTCTTCCCCAATACCACATGATTTTCCCACCCTTTCTACCCCTGTGTCTCGGAAAGAAGTATGTTTGGGAGCAGTGAGTTAGTCTGATAAGTGGATCCACTTGGGTAAGCACATCTGGCAGACCAGCCAGGGATATTTTCTAAATTTCAGTTCAGAGGGGTCTTGTTCCAAAATTGCGTTTCGGCATCCTCTGGGTCTGGCCACAGACGTTGGGGTTTACAGTCACCAGCTATCAGGGGGATGGTGTGGTGGCGATATGAGAGTTAGTTTTTTTTATATAAATATACAGTAAAACTTGGTTATAGCAACATCGGTTTCTGCGACACCTAGTCTGTTGCGTCAAATATTCAATGGTACGAACTAATTCCTTATAAAGCAACTGTTTTTATACCTTGCTTAGTACGACATGCACAAATGCATCAACCTCGTATGTAATGTCATTTTCATTCCTGAATTTCTCTGATATCATGGGAAAGTTTGATGTGTCTGCCCACCCTCACTTTCTCTACTTGCTGACGTGACTGTCCTGGAAGAATACGACCGCGGGCTGCAAGAGGAGCGTGGGTTTTATGCGAAAATAAGGGTGTGGGGTGGGACTGCGTGAATAGTGCAAGAGGACGCGGCAGGTTGTTAACTGCATTCCTTTCCTAGAATCTCGTCTAACAGGACCTCACATTGTCTACTTACCCTATAGTGTTCCTGCCTAAACCCAGAGAAGTGCAGTAGCGAAAACATGGCAATGAAAAGGAAAGTTTTAAGCATTGAAGAGAAAGTTAAAGTGATTCGTGAAATATTGTGTGTATTGTCAGTGAAAAGCGCTGTAATATGTCTTTGATATTACACATTTGGGAAATTCCACGTTAATGTTACGTTAGTCTGTACTTAACTACGTATTTCACTAAAAAATGCAACATTTTAACTCGGTTTTTGGTAGATTTTTACGTGAGTAACATAAGGCTACTGTGGAAGTGCCCATTTCGGTTACAACGACATTCGTTTATATTGACACTATTTTTAGGTCCCTTTGATGACGTTATAACCAAGTTCTACTGTATATATTATTTTCTTGAGGCCACCTATGACTGAGGTTTGCTTAGCCTGTATTATATAGACATGTAATTTCTTGATGCCGCCTCTGGCGGACTAGTTCAGTTTAGTTATTCTGTGTATTTGTCTTTATGCCGCATGTGGCTAGGAAGGAAGTGACTTGTATTCAAATGCCACTGGGCGAGTGAAACTGGGCAGGTTATTGAGTTGATGCTGCAAGGTGCGGTTTAATATAGGGTGGAGAAACTCAGCCAGGTTTATTCTATTTTTTTTTTATTTTTTATATTTTTTTGTGTATTTTTTTTAACTTATTTTTGTGTTTATTAAACGTTGTTATTGTTATTTTGGGGTCTGTCATTGACTTCAATAATGATTCTCTGCTGTGAGCTTGGTTTCCCATGACGATCTTGGGGAGCATTGTAAACACGACGTGAGGGCCAGCGACGACAAACCGCTCCCGACTTCACTGAAGCTTGGTGGTTGTAGGGTGAAGACGGGAGTAGTATTGGTTCAAAATGGTAGCAGAGCGTGGTTTCGATCCACGGACCTCTGGGTTATGGGCCCAGTGCGCTTCCACTGCGCTTGGATTTTTATTGATAAATGTAGGCTCATTCTAAAATTATATGAATCCTCTTAATAACTCTCTAATTTTTCAAATTCAAAACTGGCTCACATTCATTTTATAAGTGATGAACTGGAAGCATTGTTACCTTAATATCAGGTGCTCATAAATTTGTGTCAAGTGTCATTGTGAAGTAACACATAATTCAGTCTGTCACCCTGTCGTCTAGGAATGATGAGTAAATTACCATCATCAGCTGGACCCTGGAATTGCCTTTTGGGCCACTGATTATTTTTCACCTTATCCAACTCTTGTAACAAACTATGACGAGTCCCAGAGCATGGCACAGTTACAGCATTGGATTCAGGCAGACATGCCATTTTCATCACTGTATTGATGCATAAATATGACTAGGTTCAGTGCAATTCCTGAAAAAAAAAATTAAAACAAATTACATAGCTTGAGAGTTTTGTATTCATACAATAAATTGTGCTTATAAATTTAATTAATGGAAAATAAGTTTGAATACTTTGCAATATAGTGTTCCAAAAAGAGACATTTTGAGATTATTTTTGGTTGCAAATGGTCTATGCACACTGTATCTTTCATAATCATTTTGCAGGTTCACAGACAATGAAGAAGATAGTTGAGATCAATGATTATCTTTTGGCAACACTGGCAGGCGGTGCTGCTGACTGTGTGTACTGGGACCGAGTGTTGGCAAAACAGTGTCGCATGTATGAGTTACGGAATAGGGAGCGAATTTCTGTGGCTGCAGCATCAAAACTAATGGCCAATATGGTGTATAACTACAAGGGAATGGGACTGTCAATGGGTATGATGATTGCAGGATGGGATAAGAGAGTAAGTGCTCCCAGTGATAATTTGCTGCCTTTGTGATGTTAGTATAGGATCTTTCTTGAGTGCATGAAAGTTATTCTCCTGATCAAGAAATTCCGCAATAGAATCCAAAGGTTCATTGTTATCAGTATAGAACTCCACTGTTGTATCATATCTTGACCAAATCCACTCCATTTCACATCCACATCGGATCAAGTATACACAGATCCCCTGTACTCCTATGATATTTTCCAGTCAGAATTTTATATGCATTTTGTATTTCCCCCTCCCTCAACACTTGCTAAAGCCCTGCTGATAGCTTTGGATACAATAGCAGGCCATGTGCACACAGTTTTATCTGTGGAGTTGTACCACTGTAGTGAAGTTCTTTGTATTTTCTCCCATGTGTATTACGTCTTTGAATCATAGCAAAGATATCTGTGGTAGAAGTGTGTGATGGATTACAGGTGTCATCAGCTACTGATGCATAATAACCACAATAAGGAGCCAAACGTTAAAACTGCAGATTTAATACACTAGGGTGCCAGATGTTGTGATAATTGTTGGTACTCGTGCTTTCTGTTTGGCAGATCCTGCGTTAAAATCTTTGTCCAGAGATTGGCATTCCAGATTGAAGTTTTTATGGTTTTCCTCTGTTCTTCCAGGAAAAGGGTGGGATAGTACTTCACATTAGACCACAGATGCTTGTACATCCTTTCAAATTCATTATTTACTGATCGTCTATCATTTGACGCTATGTAGCCTGACCTGCTGACAGCATCATTAAATAAACCACAAAACAAAACAGAAAATATGTTATGGTTAAAATCTTGTGGTAGTGGATGAAAACTATGAAAAAGGTTGTGAACTGTGGGTATGTGTCTTTCACTTTAGTCAAAAACAAGTGCATTTTTTTACAGGGAAGTTATACAGAGTGAAATGGAATTAACGCACAAACTGACCATAGTTGGTGGCCTGGCCATGATTTGAACTGATCACCAACATGATGACAGTTGAAGAACCAAGTAGTAGTTCACAACCACACTAGAATTGTCAGTGATTCAATTAAAGAACAATTGATATATTTTCCTATTGTCATGAATATGGGGGTACACGTAATGAAAATAACGGGTTCTAGTTTGGATGGTTATATTTATTGGCACGTTGGTTACAAGTTCTCTTAATCACACTTAATATCACTATGAAGTCTTCTTTCCATTTCTTGTTCAGTCACTCTGGAACCTCAGAACTCAACTAAAAAGTCTCCAGGACTCTTTAACTACACTGCACTCTGCACAGATCTAAGCTACAACAGGTGTTCATTATATAGACTCCACACAGACAACACAGGAAACAGAAGTCACGTAATTCCTAGCAGTGAGTTCATTTACACACTGACTCTTGCCTAGCAATGAGCTATCACATTTGTTCACTGAGACACAGCTTCCACTGTTGCACGTTGGAACGTGTTTACCGAGCCATTGCCTAGAAATGCTTTGAGCAAATCCATTACAATATTGTATTCAGTATACAGAAACATATCCATAGCTGTTCAATACAGGGTACTGTGGGATAAGGAGTTTCTTCAACACTGTCAGTTGAGCTATCATCACTGCTGCTGCTGATTTCACTTGCCATTTCGGTTTCACTTGCAGGTCCTTCTTCAACTAAAGACTTGCCAAACTAGTCACTTGTATCATTGTGAACAGTAATTAATGTTATTTTATATTTCATTTTACGTCAAGTTATCTCTTGCCCAGTAATTGATGGCTCTCTTGTTGACTGACGATAGTTTACTCGCTTATCATGGTATGGTGTTATCTAGTACAGCATTACTCTCTGTTGCAGTTCTTACAGCCATTTTCTTCAGAATTTTTACTTATGTGAGGGAGAGTCAGTAAATATGTCACAAATGGATATAAAATGTAAAACATGTGATACTCGAACCTGGAAATAACATTTATCTCTTGACATATCCTCCACAAACATTGACATAACTTTTCCCAATTCTTTAGCCGTGTGTCAAACCCATAGCATAGAAGCCTTTTGGCAGTTGCCTCAGCTATTTCCACACATGGTCAGGCATCATCTGCAGCTTTTGAATGTCCTTTATAGAATTTTTTGACCCATTTGTGAACCTCTTTACACTACAAACACCTCCCACTGTAAACAGGAAACATTTCTTTATGAGTACCCTTTACATTGAGTCTTTTTGCCCCCTAAAAAACACAGCAGAACGCTGCTCTTTGGTAGTATACTCCACAAGTGTGGTCGCCATTTTGACTACTCAAACTAGCCTCTGAACATGCACATGCTCATCTGCTACCTAGGCTGTCATGAAGCTGGACTCTGCTGCTACCTAGTGATACACATAGCCAATTACATCCATTGCAGCTGATTTACTTCCATTTGTGACCTATTTAGTGACTCCTCATGTTTTTCGCAATAGTCTGATGATTCAGATTTAGCATCATCTTTGCAGTGTGTACTCCTGTTAGCATACATATATGGAACACTGCCACTCTGCCAGAATTTTGTGACAGTATAGCAGGTGTGAATTTATGTTTTATCAATATAAGCCAATAATTGCTTGTTTTGCTACCAAATTAAGGCGCCTGTAAAGTGTTCCTGGTTGTTTCATTACTGTCCGTAAAATTGAGATGCTGTTTTCAGAAGCCATGGTATTTCCTTAGAATTAATATTTCTTTATGAAATTCATAACACATCAGAAACTTCCTTCTACTTATGCACATATCTGAATTATCAGTAATTTTATTTAGAAGTGATGTTTTCTCTCCTCTAGGTGTGGGGATTTGAAGTTACTTCACTTCAGCTTCATGTCCTTTTATTACATTACTGATAACAGTTTAAATTTATGCAGCATTGTGTCTGGTAGTGTTCCTAAGAGTATTTTGATATCTTGTTTCTTATCACAAAACTTTGTAACATTGTACAAGATATGTTGGCTTGTTGATGTGAGTCTTTCATGGTTAGGAGCTATTTTGATCTGCTGGTAGCAGAAGCAATTGTACTAATGGGTTGACTATGGGGTCTCATCAGTTAATTCCAAACCATATTGCTTGACCTTCAGAACATCTGCTTCACTGAGTAATGTTTAACTTCATGACAGGGATTTTCAAATTTCCAATAGCTGAATAATCCTTTAAACTATCAAAATTGCCGTTCTAGGGTCCTGGCCTCTATTATGTTGATAGCGAAGGGACACGGACAAAAGGAAAAGTGTTTTCTGTTGGTTCTGGATCAATTTATGCTTTTGGAGTTCTTGATTCTGGCTACAGCTGGGATCTCAAAGATGAAGAAGCTTATGATTTGGGGCGCAGAGCCATTTATCATGCAACACATCGTGATGCTTACAGTGGAGGCATTGTGAGAGGTATGCTCATAATTTTATGGCTTGTTTTCTTGCTTGCTTGCTTGTCAGCATTTTAACTTCAAATGAAATTATGCCTATCTTAACTGTAACATAACTGACAGGGACCCAGAAGAGAAGGGTAGTATTACATTTTATTTAGTATTTAACCTAAATTAACACAGCTTGTCACTTCAGTGGGTAAAAATCTAACATTCATAGTGATTACAAATAATGTGGGTGATTAAGTCTGGAGACCAGGTATCCTAAGTTTTTTCATTGTTTTCTTCAGTCCTTTGAGGCAAATTGTGAAACTGTCTCAAATTAGGTCACATCTGCATCCTTTCAGATTCGGTGTTCACTAATATAGATCATGTAACCATACAATCCTCACCTGGAAATTGTTTAATATTGTGTAAGAGTCATCTTGTATTCCATCGAGGATGAGAGGCATGGATTCGTTAGATGGCCATGTCATTTTTATTAGTAGATGTGATTTCCATGCCAGTCAGCCCTCCGTTATGCTTTAGTCATAATGATTTTCCTAGAGACAGGCTCTTCCATTTCACCATGGCTGTGTCCATACCCTGAGGCATTATTATTTGTAATTTGCATTTGTTGTCAGCTCCTTTTGCGTGTCTGTCAGGAAGAGTATTTTGAGGGACCAGGTCCAATGTTAGCGGCTAGCTGTATTTCACTTAAACCGTCACTAAAAGCAAACCATGTAATGATAATTATCATTATCATTCGTCTATTATAATAGACGAAGTAAGTATGTAGCGATAATATCTTTCCGCGACAGAGAAAAGGGTGGACGGATGACTAGTTGTAAAATCCGGCCAGTGCCATTCCAAATGAGTTCCACTTAGGAAACGTGCCATAGTGTTACATGGGGGGTTATGAAAGAGGCCTTGCGTGGGGGAAAAAGGGGGGGGGGATTTCAGTTGGATTGAGTTGGGCAGTCGAAGAACTGAGTGGTTGGAGTGAAGGAGTCAGTAAGAGAAGTTCTGAGATAGAGAGAAGAGCAAGTTAAAGAAGTACTGAGTTCAAGTTAGAGAGGGAGTCTGTTAAGGAAATATAATAAGGGAAAGCGCACAATGTGCATAAAGTAATTGTTTTCTATTCGCGACTGTATTCGGTTATTGATGTGGTTAGGTTTTTGCATATGGTAATGTGGTATCTACTGCACTTTTTATCACAGTGTTTACACACACACGCGTCATTTGCTTCGTGGAAACGTTCGTTCTTGCATATCTTGTGGTGGAATCCGTGTGTTGCCAACCTAGTAATTGTGTGTCGTAATTTTCTGTTGGGTCCTGTCCAGGTTCTGTCAGTCATTGCATCAGTGCTGTAGAACTCTTCCCATATTTCCTCTCTTTTTTGTTTTCTTTCTTTGATAACTTCCTCTGAGTTTTTTGTGCTTGGCAGTTGATATCTGAGTTCTTCTATTAGGAAATTTTCCTTGCAGAGTTCGTATGTTAGTCTGGATTGTGTGTTCTTAGGAAGCCCTAGCGCTAGTTTAAGGTATCTTGCCTNCTGAGTTGAAGTTAGAGAGAGAATTGGTTAGCTTTAATGAGTGGGAGCCAGTAATTCAATATATATGGATTGAATGGACTGAGTTAAAGTGGAGAGTGACAAAATTATGAGTGATGCTGTGACAGTTGTTATGAGAGTAGGATACTAATGGGGATTATTGTGTGAGTTACAACAGGAGCTTGGTTGCAGTATGAAGAAGTCCATGGTCAATGACAAAGTGACATAGCAAAGTGCGAGCATAATGGAGGTTTCATGTAATATTCCAGCCATAAGTGTACTAGTGTGACATCTAAGTAGAGGAAATACACATTAGTCATTGTGTTGGAGGAATTGTGTGTTTCAAAACCCCGGAATATGTCTTATCCCGGTCACCGAAACAGCTGTATCCCTGAGAGCAAGACCTCATGTCTACCGACTAACCATCCTGCTGGCAGACACGTGAAAGCTGGAGGCTGGTATCTTTGGGTCGCCTGCAGTCAAGCTACTGATAGCACTATTAAATAAACCATAAATAAGCTATAGAAATAGATCTGAACAATTTAAAATATTTGTTATGAATTGCCCAATGATAGTTCATATCATGTCATGATTCTGAGCTCTTCCAACAGTATTTATGTTTCTTTCCTTAAAGTGACCAAGTTTTTGTCACTGACATAGCTGTAGTTATGCCATATCTAAGATAGGTGCTGTCGCCTCACTCTGTATGCCCAGTTTGAATAGTCAATTTATGTGGGATTTGTGGTGACACTGGGTCAAATTATTATGTGAACATTTTGGTTTTCTCCAGTCAGACATTCATTTTGTCCCATACTATCACTGTTCCTGAGATGTGATAGGTTTGAGTAGTCAGCATATGTTACAACATTGTGTGCTTCCCTTTTGCATATGAAATGCATATGCATGTGGAATAAGTAGCTCATGTAAATGGTGATTGAAAAAAGTTGTTTGTAGATGGCATGATATAACTTCAGAGCTGGAAAGTATGCATCATATTTGCTGTTGTAAAATATATCATATTTAACAGAACATACAGTCAACTCTCGATTATCCGGAATAATGGTGGGCATGGAAATCACGATTAATCGAAAACCCGGTTAAGACAAATGTTATTAAAAGTAGTACTGTAATACTGTACCTTCATAATACTATAGGCCTACCTGTATTTAAATTTACTCAACCTCATTTTTATGTCATCTCATGGCCTATTTAATACTTTTTTTACATTATACTGAAGTGTGAATTAGTTATTTCAGTCACAGTGTTCAA
>NW_019720622.1:14927-17233 GCF_002891405.2 Cryptotermes secundus
GAAAATAGTGTTACAACTCACCATGTGAAACAAAAGTGAATGAATATTAAACAACATATAAGCCTCAAAAAAGCCCCGGTTAAGCCGCAAAACCGGTTAATCCGCCCCCGGATAATCGAGAGTTGACTGTAATTATTTTGTTATGAATTTAGATTTCTTATAACCATAGTATACCATGTTAAATATAATTTGGTATCACAAATGTTAGTTCTGTTATAGCGTTTTCATATTTACCTTATGCTACTCAGATGTGGTATTGCAGTTTCATAAATATCACTGGGAGCTAACAGCAAAATTAAGTTTCTTGTTAGAAAAAGGGACACATTGGCCTTTATCATCCAAAAATAGGGAATTTTAAATCTCTCAGTTCCACGAGGTTGGGAGCCAGATTTTAACTCAGGGCAGACAGTGTATCGCCCAGAATTGAGGTATTTAAAATCTCCAGGTTCTGTGGTATCGGCAACCATTGTTAACTATGGGTAATGGTAGTAGACTGAAAAATGCAACACTTGGGCAAGTAGACCACACACATCCACCATTGCAGTAACATTAATGGAAGTTATAGGTACTAGTTGTTGGTTACTGATTTGATAAGACTCAGTCAACCTGTTTCATATATATAGCATTTTCCTGGCTTCTGCCTACCTTGCTGCCAGAAGTAACAAGGTACACCTTGTGATTTTTCTCATATAAACTTTTTTATTCTTTGTTTTAGAAGTTTATACATTATCAGCTGTAGACATTACTTGCATACAGTAATAGTGTTGCACTCCTGAGTTCTCTGCTCATATTTAGGACAGTAACTTCTGTTTAACATGGGTCTGATTAATGCATTTTTTTTTACACAATTTAAATTTAGACATCCATTTTATACAAGTGGTCAAGTTTTAGTTATTCATGGGTTAGCATGTGCACATATGCACATGTAATGCACAGCTGAGATATACCCATGCCCACTTCCCAACCTCCATGCTGTTAGAACATCTGTGTCTGATAGTGTTGACGCTCACCTCACAAACTGCACCTTTCCCTTTTTCATTTAAAGTACCCTACTGTTTTACCTTGAAATATGATGCAAAGCATGAAAATAGTGATGCTGCTCCAGAAAGAGTTAGAAAAGCAATGATTTTAAGAAAGAAAATTGGCATGCTTGATAAACTACAGCATGGTGAAAGTTAGCTTTTGTTGGAAAGCATTTTCATATAATTGAATTTTTTGCCAAAACTGTTAAGTGAAGTCAAGCAGTGATTAGGGCCGGTGTTGAAGCAAGAGTGTGTAAGAGTGCAAAAATTACCTATAAAAGCCATCATCCAACCAGAGAAAAATCTGAGAAAATACTTCCATTGTGAATCAAATATATGGCAAAAAGGAGATGTTTTTGTATATGTGCAGTAAGTATAAATGAAATCAATTTCTTGCTGTAAATATGTACTGACTCTTCTTATTTTGAAGCATAAGCTTTTGTATACCCTGTTTCAGAGGTCAGGTCCCCTTATCCCTTTATTTCCCATAAGACCAAGCCCTTGCACAACACACTTTTGATATTTACGGTATAATTTAAGAAAGCAACCCTGTGTTACACAAAAGTTTACTGTACTGTGTCAGCTGTAAGTCTCTTATGGTAAAGTCATTAGAGTACTAGACAGGGTTTTGTTATATATATGAACTTATTAATAAGCCATGTTAAGTATTTGATTTGCATTTCAGTGTATCACATGAAGAGCACTGGCTGGGTGAACATTTCCAATGAAGACTGCAAACAACTGCACTACAAATTCCAAGAAGAAAAAGGAAACTTTCAGTGAAGTTTTGTAGTTGCATATGCATACATGTCATATTTAATTTGTATTTGTATCAATGCAAACTAACTGAAGCTTGATAAATATTAAAGACAGATATTAAAACTGAAACTTTTATTTACAGTCAGAAAATGAGAAGTGAATTTGAAACATTATGTAGAATACACTCTTGAATATGCTCTTGAGAAGAGGAATTCTTTACAGGTTACTGTTCATATGCCAGAAGAATACGTGTGGTGGACCGTTTAGCAGTGGATTTGGATTAATCAGAATTAAAATTTGGAACTATACCAGTAGTCAACAATCCTATATACAGGGTGTCCCAGGAGGAATGGACCAAACTTCGGGAGGGTGTTCCTTATGTTAAAGTATGCCGATATAACCCAAAACACCTATGTCCAAAGTTGAACGGTTACGGAGATAATGGCCGGAGAAGTGTGAAACTTTGACCGCTGTTACACACTTGTTGATTACAAAATACATATTAAAACTGGCATGAATATGTGG
>NW_019720622.1:17310-92374 GCF_002891405.2 Cryptotermes secundus
CACGACCCCGCCGCAACGTAATCTGTAGGCTCTGGTAGGTAACGCATGAGCTTACGGCTAGTGACTCACAGCACTCAAGGACAAACAGATAAGGGTCTCAGCTGATAGCTATAGTGCGTGGACCTGCCAGAAGACCACACTTTTCTCGGGCCATTATCTCCGTAACCGTTCAACTTTGGACATAGGTGTTTTGGGTTATATCGGCATACTTTAACATAAGGAACACCCTCCCGAAGTTTGGCCCATTCCTCCCGGGACACCCTGTATAGTAAACTTCCTATTTTAGGTTTGTCCTAGGGACAAGATTTCTGTACCTTAAATCCACAAAAATCTTAAATGAGGGCTGTATGAAATCAAAACATATTGACAACTCTGTTTTATAAATAATTGCTTTAATCTGACAAAATATAGACAGATATGTGTTATGTGAGTCAGAGAACAACAGATAATGCTGTAGAATGTGCCAAGCGGCATAGCAGTTGTTACTTGAAGTCAACTTATTTTTGTGACCATCTTCTAATTATAACATCTATAGTATGCACTACTTTTGGAATAAGAGGATCCTTCACAATGCCAGAGGTAGGCCGGCTACATATTCTGCTTTACCCATCATCCTTTCCACTACTTCTAGTTATTTAGTTATGGAAGAGAAGCATGAAGTTGTACTTGTGCTGAGTTCAAGATTTTATTCTTTTCTTTATGAGCAATGACATACATGACTGATCACAAAATTTTTATTGTTGAGGTTTGTACAAAAGAGAACTTAGTGCAAGAAAATATTTATCTGCAAATACCCTGATTTATCTGTTCTGCAAAATCTTGCAGGTCTAAATTTATTAAAAAATGGCAGACCATGGGGATAGTGATTGATAAAACACATCATCACAAGCCTATAGTGCTCACAAATCAGAGCTTGAAAACATTCAGGCGGGGTTACAGATGAGCTCTTGGAAATCTGTAAGGCAACTGTCACAAAGGAAGGTGTGTTTGTAGGCTGTGGTTCCAGTGCAACTGAATTGATGAAGTTTCTTTCATACAGGTTGAGAGTTGTGCATGGGCACACTCTACAGATGCTCTACAGAGGATTTGGTTTTGTAATTAGATGCTGAAAGATGAACACAATGAACTCATAGATCTGCAGCTGCTGTTTATAACTGATGAAGCATACTTCCACTTAAGTAATTATATAAATTTTCTGAACACAAATCTGGAGTGATGAAAATCCCCATGCACTTACACCAGATTCCTTTACATGATATTAAGCTTGGTGTGAGATGTGCTGTAAATGTTATGCAAATCACTTGTCCAGTGTTTTACAAGAAAACTGTGACCTCAGACTGGTAGCACTGTTTTGGAACAGCTGATTTATAATGAAAGACAGTATGGCTAATTTCAACAAGACATTGCTGCTGTGTATGCTGCACATAATTCAATTAATGCATTACAAAAGGTGTTCCATGACAGGACTGTGACCTCCAATATCACCAATCTTAGTGTTTGTGACATTTATTTGTGGAAAAGCATGAAAGGAAAAGTGTACAGAACACACTGCAGGAGCTTTCCAAAACAAGATAAAGGATTTGATTTCTGCTGATGAACTTCAAGGTGTTTCAAGGTAACCACTTTGAGTATTTTCTGTGATATCTGTTAAGTGTCTGTATGTTGCCTTCTGGTTTTTTATTACATGAAAACAAAATTTGAGGCCACAGAATGAGGGTGGATATTTTAGTAGTGGTTCTGAATGCAACTTTGCACTTATCTCTTCCAGAATTGACTGGAGCTGGTGGAAGGGACAGGCTAAAGCAAAATAAATCAGCCTACCTACAGCATTACAGTAATTCACTTAGTGGGGGGTGGAGTCCAACTGGGTCCACTTGGCACGGCGGCCACTGATTGGCCTATTCTAGCCTGGCCTGGGTGGTTATGATGATGGAGAATTTGGTGGAATGAAGATTGGCAGGGGAAACTGAAGTACTCTGAGAAAACCTACCCCAGCGCCACTTTGTCCACCACAAATCCCACTTGACCAGACCCAGGATTGAACCTGGGCCGCCGCGGTGGGAAGCCAGCGACAAACTGCTTGATCTATGGCGCGGCCTACAGCATTACAAAGTTACCTCATATTCTGAATCCTTAGTATGTACAGTATTTACACATTGAAATGCAACTTGCAGATGTCAACACAAAGAAAAACCTTATATGAAGTATGCATAAATGAGGCCAAAATTACCTGTGGAACTATCATGCGTATGCAGAAGCTGAGTAAGATTGGTGTATTGTTTCTACTTACTGTGCACAGATATGCTCAAAGTCAGCAAGATGACCTTCATGTAAATAATGTGCTTACCAGAATGGAAGACAATCCTCCACTGAGAAACATGACTGCACATAAAATATTGTGATGTGTAGGGGGGGTACATGTGGTGAAATTATCGGGTTCTAGTTTGGATGATTGGATTTATTAGTACTTCATTTACAGTCTCTCTTAATTACAATTAATACAGCACTACTGCTGATGTACACACTCTACAGTTCACTGTTGCACACACACACACACACACTAAGATTCGCAGTCTTCACTAGTCATATCCTGGCAACGGATCTCAACACAGAAACTAGTGCTTCCAATCGCTATGAAGTCCTCTTTTTATTTTGTCTTAAGTCACTTTACTGTGTCCTAATCTGTATTCAGTCCTCATAATTTCCTAAGGACACACTCCATTCTCATCCTTGTACTCTTAACTGCTAAACCTTCCTGGACTCTCTTTTCATGTCTGCTTCATGCCCTTGACTCACAACTTCTCAGCTATGACTGACTGCAAATGTCCTCAAGTAACTTCATTATTCTGTAACCAAGTACTAGATTAGAAATGAAGCCCCAGCTTCAAGACTGAGGATGTGATACAGTACTGCCTAAGCTATAGCAATGATAGATGGGTATGGAGCAGTGGTGGAATGATGACTAGGAGGGGAAAATGAAAGAAATTAATGACTTGCATGAACAACAAGAAAGGTATCCATCAGAATAGCTTTCTGAAGATGGTCTCAGACTGAAGCATGTCAAGGATGAAAGATTGAAGAACATTTCTCAATGACACAGGAAAGAGTTGATAAACGTTTATAATGAGGTGGAAGAAATAAATCCCATGAAGTACAGAGCTGATGAAGGCCAAGGCCTATTGCCCATATCCCCCTCAGTCCCCTGTGGTCAATGTCATCCAGCCAAAATTATTTCTTGATGGCAAAAATTTCTACTACTTGAGTCTAGTTAGTACTACCAACATTTGTGTGAAAAGATGGCTTGGCAGTTGAAGGAGTATATAAGGAAGGTGGTTCATATACACATTCAATAATGCCAGTTAAGCATGTGTAAATATGAAGTTAAATTAAGAGTCATTCTATAGCATATGGCATATGTTCTTTTTTATTTACAGGCTTCATAGATATAGCTGGGCATGCAATGTGGAAGGACTGGAACCATATCCTGTACCTACAAAAATATTCCTCTTCTCTCTCACAAGGTTTGGGCACTATATTCCACATCCCTGAAACAAAGCACACTATTAGTCCTACATCTTTTTCTTGGCCATCAAAGCCTCTTCATCCCTGGGATAATTCACTGGTGCTGTAGGCAATCTGCAGGCATTGGTTACACTGTGCCATTTGTGATGGTAATTCCCAGCCTTGTGAATGATACCATATTCCTTAAGTTGTTACTGGATGTTTTCATTTTGGGAAGTCTCGTCATGTTACCTCAGGTAAAACTTGTTTGTGCTGCCTCAACGTCATCCTTTTGATAAACCCAGGGTCTACAATTATCTACCATGCCATTGTACTGTTCTACTGACCAGTTGAAACCTCATCGGTATGTGCTTCCTCGTTTAGTTTGCAGTAATCTTTATGACATGTATAATGACTGTCAGTATCGGGACTGTATAAGTAGGATGATTACTGAATATGAAGCAGTTCATGGAAAGAGAGTTGCAGAAGGTGACATAAAAAACTTGCCCCAGTGCCACTTTGTACACCGCAGATCCCAAATAACCTGACCTAGTATCGAATCCGGGCCATCGCCATGGGAAGCCGGCAGCTAACTGCACGAAGAGATATCTAACAACATTTTGTACAATTTATCCCGTTTCCCTACAACAAGCAAGGCTAATTACATTCGTTTAATTGTAATCTCGAGCATTCATCTACGCGACATGAACACGCTCTATGACCTCTATGACGCTCTCTCTATAAGAGGCAAATCCAACTTCAGACAGGTTGTGATGGTTGTGTTGTGATCGACTTCTTGGTGTCAAAACTGCCAGTGATCTATCATCCCCTCCTATCGTCGTACCTCACTTTAAGCAAAAATATTGGTAAAAATAACACGGCACATGATGCTTGGAAAGTACAGACTACTTTAACACGTATTTTCCTTTCAAAATCTGAATATAATTATATTATATTACAAGTGATTTTACATGCTTTTCACGTATAATTTCCTTATAGGCTTACGAGATCGACCAAAAATCGTCCCGCGATTGACGCCTTGGACATGCCTGCTTTATAACGTCCATCATAACGCATCATACATCGTAATGATTGGTAACGTAATAATTATATTCTTCATCATCATCATCATCATCATTCCCAATCAGGCCCATTTCCGCGTAAAAATGGTTTATAAACGGCTGTTAACAACAGGTGCACGCCTACCGGCAGGTCGATGAACTATTCAGTCATATAGTTGTCCATGATAAGGAAAGATGGAAGGGAGGCAGAAACTCGTTGCCGAACCAATCTGGCAGAAATTGAAACAGTATTATAAAGATAATGGAAGCAAAATAAATATATATGAGCTAATGAAAGCGAATCCTCGCCGCTTTGATAATTTCAGGCAAGTATTGTCATTAAGAAGATATATTAATATTTGAACACATTACCCTTGAAATGACCTTAGTAAAGTAATGATAGTATTTCTTGTATTATTATGATAAATTCTTTCTTTATATCATATTCATCAGTTCTGATTAAGAAGCTTGGAACTGCCTCTAAGAAATATGCCAACATAAAATTCAGCATCTGCATGAAAACTCGAGTGTGGATGGAACTTCAAAAAGAAATATATAGAAATAGGAGTGAATCATTTGTGGATGTTACATATGCCAGTTCACAAGAAGGGCGTTAAAACTGACTGTAGTAATTATTGTGGGGTATCACTGCTATCAACTTAATACCAAATTTTATCCTTAATCCTCTCAATGTTAAGTCCTTGTTCAGATGAAATTATTGGGGATGGTCAGTGTGGGTTTCAATGTAACCGATCAACTACTGATCAGATTTTCTGCATTTGCCAGATACTAAAAAAAAATTGTACAGTATTCAAACATTTGTCTGATAAATTTCCTATCCAGAATGGTCTAAAACAAGGAGATACTTTATCGCCACTGCTTTTCAACTTTGCTTTAGAATATGCCATCAGGAAGGTGCAAGAAAACCAGGTGGGACTGGAAGTAAATGGAGCACATCAGCTGCTGGTCTGTGCTGATGATGTGAATCTACTGGGTGATAACATAGATACCACAAAGAAAAATACACAAACTTAATTGATGTTAGTAAGGAGGTTGGCCTAGAATTAAACACAGAGAAATCTAAGTATATGTTGGTATCTCATCACCAGAATGCAGTGCAAAATCATGACACAAAAATAGTAAACAGATGCTTTGAAAATGTGGCACAGCTCAAATATTTTGGAATAAGAGTAACAAATCAAAATTTGATTCAGGAGGAAATTAAAGGGAGATTGAATTTATGTAATGCTTGGTACCATTCAGTCCACCAACTTTTGTCTTCTCATCTGCTGCCTAAAAACATAAAAGGTAGAATATTCAAAACTATAATTTTGCTTGTGGTTCTGTATGGGTCTCTGACATTTAGGGAGGAACATAGACTGAGGTGTTTGAGAACAGGGTGCTGAGGAGAATATTTGAACCAAAGAAAGACAAAGTGACGAGAGGTTGGAGAAAACTGCATAATGAGGAGCTTCATAATTTGTACTCTTCTCCAAGTATAATTAGAATGATGAAGTCAAGGAGGATGAGATGGGCAGGGCATGTAGCATGAATGTGGCGAAGGGTAATGTATATAGGACATTGGCGTGTAAGCCAGAAAGAAAGAGACCGCTAGGAAGACCAATATGTATGTGAGTGTATAATATTAAAATGGATCTGAGAGAGATAGGATGAGGTGGTATGGACTGGATTAATCCGGCTCAGGGTAGGGACCATCGGAGGGCTCTTGTGAACACAGTAACAGGTTCCATAAAATTCTGGGAAGTTCTTGAATAGCTACACAACTGGCAGCTTCTCAAGAAGGGCTCAGCTGCATGAAGTTAGTTATTTTAACGTCATTCTGGTGGGGTGGGGAACTATATCAAGATTGGTTCAAAATGTGTAGTTTTACCACTTGCATTTAATTAGACTGCCTCTGTGGTCTAGTGGTCAGAGTCCCTGGTTACAGATCCAGAGGTCTGGGTTTGATTCCTGGCAGTATTAGATTTTTTCTGAGAAGTAGTGGGTCTGGAATGGGGTCCACTCAGCCTTGTGATGCTAATTGAGGAGCTATTTCAAGGAAATAGCGGCTCTGGTCTAGAAAGCTGAAATTAACGACCATGGGCATTTGTTGCGCTGACATGCGACACCCCCTATCTGCTAAGTTGGCACTAACTTCACCGACAGGCAGCGGTCATTCGATCAGTAAAATTTGCTTGTGGACTAAAATCATGGAGTTTGTTTTGTTTGTTTATTTAGTAAGTTAGATTGGTCTGNCTGACATGCGACACCCCCTATCTGCTAAAGTTGGCACTAACTTCACCGACAGGCAGCGGTCGCTCGGTCAGTATAATTTGCTTGTGGACTAAAACCATGGAGTTTGTTTTGTTTGTTTATTTAGTAAGTTAGATTGGTCTGTATTAGGTTTAATTAACAAAAATGAAACCCAAATCCAGAACAAGTTAGGCAAATAAGAAAGGAGTATGTCAGGTTAGTGAAATTAAAGTTTAAGTGCATGCTGTATGCATTGTGGAATTGTCCAAATTGTGTTGTGTCATAGGTTTCTTGCAGTCCTTTCTTGGCACCTGGGCTGTAGAAGAGTTGAAATGTGAAAACATGTATCTTTAAATAATGTATCTCTTGTGCAGTTTCTCTTCCTTCCATATATTATTTAAATGTAATCGGTTCAGTAAGTTTTGATACTTAAGTTCCTTAGAGGCTAAATACCTTGTTAGATTTTGCTGAGATTAATCCTTTCAGTATATGTATTAAGACAGGATAAACCAACCCACATAGTTCTTATGCAACTAAGATACATTGAATTGATAATTTTAATATTAATATGTAAATGTATATGTTCTGTAGTTTGACTCTAAGCACACCACAGGATGGAGACATTTTAATAGACTACTCAAAAAATCGCATAAACGATGAAGTGTTTTCTCTTCTGATTGATCTGGTAAGTGTTAATTACAGTAGTGCTCTTAATATTGGCTGTCAGAAGACATTAGTTAAAAAGCTTGCACATAAATTAAATCTTAAGGAAGTTTACATTTAAGAAATAATTACCCATATTCTTGTAAGTTAAAGTTGTCAGACCTTGACTGTGTTTTCTGGGATCAAATGTTTCAGGCTAAAGCACGAAAAGTGGAAGCTGCAAGAAATTCTATGTTTGGTGCAGAGAAAATCAATTTCACAGAGAATCGAGCAGTGTTGCATGTTGCTCTACGTAACCGAAGTAATACACCAATTGTTCTTGATGGTAAAGATGTAACACCAGATGTAAATGCTGTTTTAGCACACATGAAGGATTTCACTGAAGAGGTAAATTTGGAGCAGGTGGACCCTACTTCAGTCTGGTGGGAAATGGGTACAGGTATCCCTCATTTTATGAACACTCAATTTAAAATTTTTGCTATGACATTGTGTTAATTTTTACCCTTCTTTCACTTTGTGAACTTCATTTTCATTACAACAAACTACTTGCATCCCAAAGAAGTTTATCTTGCAAAGGTGGAGAAATACAGACATACAGACTGATGTGCATCTCCAACCTTCTTGGTCTGTTTGTGCACATCATTGTGATCATACAGATTCAGCTGCGCTCTTGATGCTTGCATTTTATCCATAAATGTCTGTGTTATTTGTGCCCACCATAGCTACCAGACAAGTGAAAGTAGTTGTAAGAGGCGTTGATAAGCCAAAGAAAGAAAAGACAGGAATAAGTTTAGCTACAAGCTGCATCATTGTGTTACATCGGCTGTAAAAACCAAACGTGAATAAAATAATACAGTTTTAATTTTAGCAATAAATATCATAAACAAGTAATACTGCCCTTATTTGAATGCTTATTTACTATTACAACATAAATATTGTGGGATTTTTCTGGAACTCATGAACAAGTTGGTGAATTTTGCTAGTAAAGTAATGTGAATATTATTTTCAGTTTGTGTGGTCTAGTGGTCAGAGTTCCTCGCTACAGATCCTAAGTTCCCGGGTTCAATTCTGGGTGCTACCAGATTTTCTGAGAAGTAGTGGGTCTGGAATGGGTCCACTCAGCCTTGTGAGGATAATTGAGTAGATATTTCAAGAAAATAGCAGCTCTGGTCTAGAAAACCGAAATTAACGGCCGTGGGGATTCATTGTGCTGACCACGCAGCACCCTCTATCCGCTAAAGTTGGCACTAACTTTGCCGACTAGCGGTTGTCCTCAGTCAGTATAGTTTGCTTTTGGACTCAAGCCACAGAATTTTTGTTTTGTTTGTTTGAATTTTCACCTTAATGAACAGTTTTCATGGAACAAATTGTCTTCATAAATTGAGGGATACTAAGGGAAACTAAGCAAAACTGTGGTGTACATAATGGTTGCTAAAGTAAGGTCATTGCATTCCCCCCTTTATGATGTATTAAAAAAACTAGTGTAGCCATAATAAATATGCTTCTTCACTTCAGTTCAAAAATCGGTTTATCACCCTGTTTAGGCAGGAAGCCTTCTACCAGACCAACCTAGCCTGCACAGTAGCAGCATACTTCTGTTTTAGTATCATGATTATCTGGCAGATTTTTTATGACTTACAAGTTGGTATCAGAAAGTTCCCGGACTATCACTGTTGTAACTGCCTCGGTGAAAGAAGATGAGAGGGGAGGCAAAGGTCACACTTCTGTAAGCGTATTGCATCAGTCTGCCATGTGATACCACGCTGTGAACACACATTGTTTTTACATGAGTGCTTTTTCAACTTCGTGTTTAGTTTTGTCTGCGATGGATGGCAAAATGGAGCAATGTGTCTGCATCAAGTTTTGCATGAAGCTCAGTAAATCTGCTACCAAAACCCTTGAAATACTTTGTGAGACTTTTGGAAAACATACCTTAAGTCAGACAGCAGTTTTTGAATGACATTCATGTTGGAAGACCAGTTGAGTGTCAGTTGAAGATGACAAATGTTCAGGGTGACCAACAGGGTAAGACAACAGAAAATGTTGAAAAAACTCGAGAACTCATCAGCGAAGACCATTGCCAAACAATCCATGAGCTTGCAGGCACCATTGGAATCAGTTATGGAATTTGCCGAGAGATCTTTGAACATGTGCCCCATTGCTCCTTTATGATGACAATGCGCCAGCCCACACTTCCCTGTAAATTACAGAGTTTGTGACTAATAGCAACATGGTTGTCATCCCTCATCCTCCCTGCTTGCCAGATTTAGCCACCTGTGATTTCACTTTGTTTCCCAAATTGAAAATGAAACTGAAGGTACAAAATTTTGAAACAGTGCGCAACATCCAAAGGGAATTGCAAGTGATACTCAACAGCATTAAGGAAAATGACTTCCATGGTGCTTTTGAAGCACAGAAAAACCAATAGGATCACTGTATACATTCCCAAGGAGAAAATTTTGAAGGGGATGGGAGCCAAAATTGACCAAGTTAAGCCAGAATTTCTTTTCTTACCTAGTCCAGGAACTTTCTAATAGCCCTGTTGTCGACTGTTACTTGATTTAGAGCATGTTTAAGAAGTCTATGGCTAGTTTGCATTCTATCTGCTAATAACAAGCTTATAGTTTATCAAAGATCTTCATGTCTTGATATTTTTAGGTGCTTTCCAAAAAGTGGAAAGGCTACACTGGAAAAGCCATAGAAGATGTTGTGAACATTGGCATAGGTGGTTCTGATCTGGTAAGTTAAAGAGCATAATAAACTGTTCTTCAGGGATTGTGGACATGCATATGTGATTTAACCCATCAGCATTGTTTGCCATTGATGTTACTTCAGGAATTTAATTGCTCTGTTTGTGTTTAGTGTATACTATATGATTAGCTGTTAGCTTAAGCTCTGTGGCTTGTCCTGAAATAAATGAAATCTCTGTTCATATATGAGCAACCTCACATTTCCTGCTACTGAGTCTGTCAGTCAGAATAAGTACATGACTTGATGGTGTTCAAGTCAACAAGTTGCGAGATTACGGATTTTGGACAAGTATAAGTTTTGAATTAAGTTTTCGATGATGAAAATGTTAGTGAATTTAGTGCAATGATAGCATTTTTTAATAGTGATTATACACAACTGGTGACTCCAAGAACTCATGCAATTAGTGATAATGACAGTGATAATAGTAGTGGTGGACAAGAAGAAGAAATTATAAATGTAGAATTGGGAAGGGAGCCACATAAGTTTGTGTTGTAAATATATTCTCATTTCTTACATTACGAGAAATATTTTGTGTAAAGTATGGTCTCCAGTTCGACACTACTGAACTGGATGCCATGTGTGTACATGGAAACATTTTTTATATAGTTCCTTTGTGCAGTTCCTTGTAGATGAAACCAACAGATAATACTCAACAATAAATTCTGGAAAGTGTCAGCCTTTCATATTTGGCCCTAGGATGAACCTGTGAACCGACTGTCTAAAGACAATATGGGAACCTCAGCGTCTCACAGCCTCCACGACCCGTTACAGTGATAGCTTTACCTTTTTTTTTTTGCCTCACATTACATACCATTTAGGCCTGCTGAATTTGGCATTAAAATATATGGACTCTGTGAGGCTAGTTTCGGTTATGCATGTTCTTTTCTTATTTACACTGGATGAGTTATAGAACTAACAAATCAATATGTGACTGCAGAAACAAACAAAACTGCAGTTGTTGTATTACAACTGTCAGAAAATCTTTTTGGTCATGGACATACTGTGTGGACGGTCAGTTTTTGTTGTTCACCAGAGTTGGCTTGATTCATGAAGTCCACGGTAAGAAAGTGTTGGAATTTTACATGTTAACAGGAAAAATGTTCCTCCTATAGTGAAGAATGTGAGCTGGGTTAGTATAGTCGGTATAGCGACTAGGTATGGGCTGGATGACCAAGTGGTCATAGTTCAAGTCCTGGTAGGGTCAAGAATTTTCTCTTCTCCATGTCATCCAGACCAGCTCTGGGGTACACCCAGTCTCCTATTTCCTATTCAATGGGTACTGGGGGCTCTTTCCCTGATGGTAAAGTGGCCAGGGCATGAAGCTGACCACTCATCTCCAACTAGTGCCGAGGTTGAGAAAATGTGTATCTATACATGCACTCCCCCATATGCCTTCATGGTGTAGTGCTTAATTAGTTAAGCACAGGGGCAACTTTACTTTTTATAGTGAAGGGTATGAAAGTGAAGTAAGGAGAGCACTGTGGTCAGCACTCAGTTGCGGTAATTCTTGCATGGCAAGACAGGAAGCAAGTGACTACAGTATCCACATACCACAAAGACAAAATGGGTGTGGCTTTAAATAAAGCAAACCAAGAATAAACAAAGCCAGTGGTTGTTTGCAATTACATTGTCAACATGTTAGGGGTGGAACTGCAGGATGAACTGCTATAGCTGTAATTGCTGTAATGAAAGAGGTACCAAGTGATGTGTGAAATTGTTTAAGAGACTGCTCAGTGCCACAATACGATGGGGTACACAAAAGAAACTGGACTAATTTTTTTGTGGGCAGAGCTTTTGTAGTACCGCGTTTTGCCGCTATGAGCGCATAGAGCTAACATTCCTGAGTCGATAAGCCGACTACCGTTGCTTCAGAAGGTAAGGACTAGTTTCGGCAGAGTTTATAGTGACAACTGTTTTGTGTGATCGTCGTTTTTGCAATGGCTGATTTTCGTGAACAGCGTGCGGCGGTGAAATTCTGCTTTTTGCTCGGGAAAAGTGGAACAGAAACTCTTGAAATGTTAAAAACGGCGTACAAGGACGATGCTATGGGGAAAACTCAAGTGTTTGAGTGGTTTTCCCGTTTCAAAAATGGTGAAATGTCAATTGAAGACAAACCTCGTTCTGGTCGTCCTTCCACGGCCCGAACACATGAAAATGTTGAAAAAATTCGTGAAATCATCAAGGAAGATCGACGACGGACCATTGAAGAAATTGTGGAGCTGTCGGGAGTGACTTGGAGCTCAGTTCAGCGAATTTTGACAGAAGATTTGGGAATGAAAAGGGTGGCTGCGAAATTCGTGCCACGACTGCTGACTGCTGAACAAAAACAAGGTCGCGTGGAAGCATGCTGTGCTTTGAAAGAAGAGTCCCGAAATGATCAAGACTTTTTTTTTGTTTCCTCGAATGAAAAGAGACATGAAAGGAAAGCGTTTTGCTGATGTTGCTGAGGTGAAGGAAAAAACGACGGAGGCGCTGTCAAGCATCTCAAAAGATGAATTTAGACAATGTTTTGAAAAATGGAATAAAAGACTAGACAAGTGTATTAGTGTAAGTGGAGAGTACTTTGAAGGGGATTGAAGGTTTGTGCTTAAAATTTGAATAAACAAGTTAAAAAAAAATAAGTTCGGTTTCTTTTGGGTACCCCCTCGTACATAATGCAGTGGTCGTGTATCAGTCACTCCCAGATAACAAAAACATGGATTCACTAAAATTAGGCTTTCAGTAGGACAAGGCATCGTGGGAAAACATATTTCTGGTGTTCCCCAGCCTGTACTTGGCTGTCTATCAACTGAACTGCTGCCTAAAAGGCTCACAGAGCTGCTTCCTGGAGTGTATTTCTGCCAACAGAAAGAAGGCAAAACCTCAAAGAAAATGTATGGTGTGCACAAAACATGGGAAAAGGAGAGAGACTATTTTATTGGTGTAGTGAATGTGAAGCAGGGTTGTGTTTAGATGGATGTTGCAAGACTTGCCACACAAAGCTCAACTTCAATCCAGTTGCTTCCATTGCTCATATACAGTGTACTCTTGTTATAATATAAGCTTATAAAGCCATCTTGCATGAAGATTTCAGTGAAAAATTCATTATTTTATCTTGCATAGTTCAAAAGTTAGGAAAAATAAATTGTTTTATAGCAAAGATTAAATGGGCCCTTTTTAAAAATATTACCGCAGGACACTCACAACTGTGGTGTTTAAATGTCTGTGTTGATGGGTTAAGGGTTATAGTGGACAAATACAGACTGAACCGAAAGTCGCATAAAATTTTTTTGTGTAGTCCACCCGTATGAAATTTGATTCATTTAGATTTAGGAGATGAAATATTCTGACAACAGATATGACCTTCACATTTTGTATTCACTTTGTATATTAAGTGTAGAGAATGCATGAAAATGAATATGTAATTATTTATAATGCTTATTTCTTCTGCATTTTTCAAATAGGTTTTGTTCTTTCTTAATAATTTACACTTAAAGTGCAGAATATGATTTGCATCAACTGCAGCCAAGTTAAGCAAACCTAACCTGACCTCACCAGACTTAACAGAGGTGAACCAGGCATAACTAGGAAAGAACACTGTGATATCACAAATCACCCAGGAACATGGGGTCATGCCATATTATGAATTATGTACTCTTTGCTTAGGCATGTCAATTTATATTCACATGTGTTCCATTTCCTTAATGTTACCTCATACTGACACCTGAGTTACGTGAGTGTATTGGATACTGTTTACCAGTGTGTTGCAGATAGTTTATAATGTACAATTAGGTTCTGACTGTGAAATTTATTTGGTGTTTTAAAGGGTCCTCTAATGGTGACAGAGGCTCTGAAGCCATATGCAACCGGACTGAAGGTCCATTTTGTTTCCAATATTGATGGAACTCACTTAGCTGAAACCTTGAAGCAACTCAACCCTGAAACTGTTTTGTTTATTATTGCATCAAAGACATTTACAACACAGGAAACAATCACAAATGCAACATCTGCTAAACAGTGGTTTCTGGAAGCTGCTAAGGATGTAAGTAATTATGCTTCTTGAGACATCATACTAGTAGTTGAATGAAATTCAGTCCTTTTGTCTGATCTTGCATTGAACAGAGTTCTGCTTGTTTTTTGATTGGTGAAAATGTCTGTACATTTATGAAAGGAAACCAACTTGTTATATGCATCAAAACCACCACATCATAAATTCTGTCAGATTTGTAAACACAGTTGTCTGTGATTATAAGTTGTGAAGTGGAATGCGATTTCTAAGGTAGAACTTAGTGTAATTCTTGTTTTCAATTCTGCCTTTGTGGTTGAGTCTGACATTATTTAATAACACTGCTTTAATGACCATGAATGGTAAGTAAGAATTTTGAAGGAGACAATCATGGCCTGAGATGTCATCCTGGCATTTGTCCAGAAAGAATGTCAGAATAGTCAGTAATCTGGTCAAAATTCAAACTGAATACCTCCAGAATACAAGTCTAGAGCATTACAACTACAAGAACCTGCTAACTTTTTTATATGTGCAAGAACAAATGCTAACATAGCAGTAGGAAAGAAACATATTACAAGCATTATAAGCACTGAGGACCAGCTTCAGTCAACTTAGAAAACCAGAGTCATCTTTTATACGGCTTGTACCTCAGTGCTTTTCTGGCTAAGTTACCATCTATTATATTTTTTTAATTCTGCTAGTTCAGTGTTCTGTCATTCTTAAGTTTAGGCTAAAATTATACAACGATTTCTTAATGATTTTTAATCTGTATCCAATAAGAGAACACACCAGCTTAATTCTGAGTGGTTCAATTCATAAGCTTTTTTTTTTGTTGTTGTTGCTTTTAAAGTTTTTCATGAGCATTACAATATTATATTTAATCAACTGCATGCAGAGACTGCAGATCACTGACGAGTGTATAAACTGTTGACAGGGCAAAGGACTGCGAAGGCATGGCTTAAACATTTTTCAGAGCTCTAAACATACATTTTTCTTTTCCTAGCCTTCGGCTGTAGCCAAACATTTTGTGGCATTATCAACTAATGGGCCAAAAGTGAAGGAATTTGGTATTGATGAGCGCAACATGTTTGGCTTCTGGGACTGGGTGGGAGGCCGTTACTCCCTGTGGTCAGCTATTGGACTCTCTATTTCTCTCTATATTAGTTTTGACAACTTCCAGAAGCTACTTGAAGGTGCACACTATATGGATAATCACTTCCAGAACGCACCACTGGAGAAGAATGTGAGTAAGATAGATTATTTGTATTAATTTCCACATTATTTCTATCAGCATCCATTATACTAATAACTGTGTCAATATGTTCTTCTTCAGTTATTAGCTGTGTCAATATGAAGTGAATTTCCAGTATTTCAGAAACTGCCGCTGCCTCCATCAAGGATGGAAACAGAAATAATGTCAGTAACATGAAATTTTACTCCATACTCCACAACTTGTTACTCAGTATTTCTTCATTGCATTCAATCACTGCAGAAGCTTTAAATCTTATACACTGTAATAATTTTATTTCCTGTGGAACTGTCCTTTCTTTGAAATTTGTCTCCTGTAAAGTGCTATAAATGTTTGAAGACTAATGCAGGCTTTCTCTACTTCTAATGCTATTAAAGAATTTGCTTAAGATACCCATACATATATGAGGGTATCCACAAAATAAGTTCTGTTTGCAAATATTGCCATTGGAGTGGTCGCAATTGTGTGCATGCATGCAGAGTTTGTTGGTCCTTTGGGAAGGGACGGACACCATTTGCAGGCAATCAAACTGCAGTGTAGCTGTTTTTAACACAGTTTTAGTAAAATATCTGTAACATAAAAACACCTGAAGATGGTCGTTTAAGGCCAAAACATGTAGTGTTGAAGTGTGGAATGTAAAAGTGTTGCAATTTTGACAGAAGATAAACAATGGATGCTAATTTGAACAATTGCAACAGGATGCTGAAATACAGAATCAAACCACATTTACGCATCATCCTTTGTATTTAAAATGTTCAAGAGAATCGAGAATTCCGCTGCATGTGAAATGTGATCTGTAATCCATTTCTTGAATGCAGGAAACAAACTGGTTGACATTCGTCAATTTTGTGAGGTGTATGGAGAACATGCCATGAGTGATTCAATGGTAAGGAGAGGGTGAGGCACTTTAATGAAGGATGCAAAAATGTCCATGATCCGCGGAGAGGCTGAATGTCTGTGGTTAATGAGGATTCCATGTGTGTAGTGGAAGAGAAGATTCAAGAGAACAGATGATTCACCGTTTTGCCATTTTCCACAAATTTCGCGGTTACTTCTCCACGAAATTGTGTCTAATAAACTTTGTTTTCAGGAATTGTGCTCATGCTGGGTGCCATAGATGCTTATAGAAGAAGACAGAATGAAATGGCAGGTCAGTGCGTTGACCTTTCTGATACAATACAGTGAGCAAGGTGATGACTTCTTGAGCCGCACAGACGGGATGAGACATGGGTGTCGCACATAACCCCTGATTCGAAGCAGCAGTCCTTGGGGTGGAGGCCAATAAAGAAAAAAATTCAAACAGACCACTTCAGCTCTCAAGATCATGTGCACAGTGTCTTGGGATGGAAAATGTGTTCTGCTTGTGGAATTCTTACCTCAGGGCTCAACATCAGCACGGGTGTCTATTGCAACACACTTAAGAAACTGGGTTGTGTGATCTGGAACAAGTGATGTGGCATGCTTAGTCGGGGGTTGTGGTGCTTCATGACAATGCCCGCCCACACACTGCCGTCGCAATGCAAGATGTCATTGCGACATTTGGCTGGGAACAGTTTGATCATCCCTCCTACAGGCCAGACTTAATGCCAAGTGATTTTCATGTGTTCCTGCATCTGAAAACTTTCCTTGGTGGCTGGCGGTTCCACGATGACAGTGAGGTAAAAGAAGTCGTTAACACATGGTTTGCATCACAGGTGGCATCATTCAATGATGCACATTTACACGTAGTAAAGAATAGCAGCGGCACGCACACAGAAAGACCACACAGGATAACACCTATACAGTGTGGAAACAAGAACTAGCCGCTGCAGCACTTCAAACACAGGGCGAATAACCCTAACAATTTTAAAATTTTAAAATTTGGACAAGAATTTAAAAGTTTAAAATTAGAACTAAAGATTTTATTATGGTGCTATTACAATAAACTCAAAATTAACGTGTGTGAAGTAATCTACGGGTGGACAGCTATCAACGAAGTAGAAGTTGATAATGACAGGGAGAGTGTTTTAGATGTTAAATTTTGAACTGGGTGCAGTGTGACAGCGACGTGAGTGTTATACACCTGATGATGGCCGTCTGAGGCCGAAACATGTAGTGTAGGGAGCAAGATCAAAGACACAAGAATATATTGTTTGCACTTGAGACGGAGGTTATATCATTTATCTGTTGGGTCCGTTAGAAAGAGCTAGCCTCAATCACTGGACCAGTTATCTTAAAAACCAGGACAATGGATAAAGTCCAAAAACCCAATATATCAGTGGGCAATATAAATGGTTTGGAAATTCCTTGATGAACATAGAAACAAAACTGTCTCTTGATAACATTTTTACTAATGCATAATTTTCATAGAAAATACAAAGTTGAATGTCATGTGGTAGTAGTGTATGGACAGTCATGCCAACATAACCACTTGGTGGACATTTGGATGTAAATTTCCGTTCATAAAATTTTCATGAAGCATAATTTTCATGGAAAACGTGGCATTGAATTTGATGTGACAGGACAGTACATATTCCAACAGAAATGAGCTGCAGTTATCAGATGGTGCAATTCATTGTTCAAATCTTTCAGAAAGTTCTTCAGATAACTGTGATTTAGCTTGTAGCTTGTTAAGAAACTAGTTTAAAAAGGATCCCAATATGACTGGATGTGCATTTTTTTGAATACTGGAATTGGTTTGTATAGGTTGCAGTTGTATTATTGATTTATAAATCATCTCAACCAGGCAGCACCTCAGAGGCTCATTTCAGTTGTAAACACAGTTATGCCAAATATATAATGTAACCTCTGTTTCCATAGGCTCCTGTTATATTAGCTCTCTTGGGAATTTGGTACAGCAATTTCTATGGAGCAGAAACACATGCCCTTCTGCCATACGATCAGTATCTGCATCGTTTTGCAGCCTATTTCCAACAAGGTGACATGGAATCAAATGGAAAGTAAGTTTCAGTGTATTGTATTTATTCTGTAAATATTAATAATATTTTGATTTTGATATGTGATGTGTAGTGCACTATATAAAGGAGTTTCCTTGTGTTATGCATGGAAGAAGGCACCAAATGCCGGCTTCAGTGTATCCCTTTGATAACATGAAGGACAGGAAATGGATACGGGAAAAAATAGAGGAAGTTAATAGTACAGAATCTTATATAACAAATGATGGGACTTCCTGTAGAATTCTCAGTAGATGTTAATCTTATAAATACAAACCACTCCGTCCAATGTGACATGTGTAAGTTTTTACTATGTTAAAACTTATCACCCTTATATGTTTCGGTCCTTACGGACCATCTTCAGAGGGAACATCATTACAAACTGGAAACTACCATCACAATAGATGTTTTGATTTAAAATACATACACTTATATCCTATAATGCATAGTACGCATAAAGTTGAACGTTTCACAATCACAGCAGCTTCCTGGTGTTGTAAAGTTTTTAAAAGTTTCTAGATGTTATTTAAGAAACCTTTATTGTCAATAGTTAAAATTTTTTTTTAAACCACGTAGGTTCACGTCCGTACTCCTATCGTCCTTCTTGTATGGGGCAGATTTTGTGCCACCTGTCTATCTTGATGAGGAGGTTCTTGATGTTGCCCAGGGTTTGTTCATGGCTTGCTGTGTTGTTTTCAGAGTGGCAGCCAACTTCATCCGGGATTCATAATCTCCTCGGGTCCAACATTTCCTGAAGATGTTCCTTCGACGCCATGCCACTGTTGCATGGCGGGACACCTTCCTGCTGGTTTTCTTCTGCTGTGCCACTTCCATGCGGCAGCTCATCCCTCTGCGGGCTACGGCCAACTCCTTCTGGGGTCCACAACTTCCCCGTGTCGGATTCTTCATATTTCGCTTATTTTGGTTCCTACGCCTTTTCTTCTTCGGCTCTCCGACCAGCATTACTTCAGCATCTTTTATGGGTACCTTTTGTTGGTCAGCCGCCTCAGGTTTCCTGTCCACTGAGGCCAGCTCTTTTTCTTCTGGACAGCCTCCATCTCTCAGCAGGCCATCGTCTCTCTGACCAGTATCACTATGGGGACCTCTTCTCGTTGTGCCGCCGCAGGTTTTGTGTCCACTGTGGCCGGCTTTTCCTCTTCTAGACGTAACTCCATCTCTTGGTAGGGTATCATCTTTACTTATTTTTCTAGATGCGCCTCCATCGTTTCTCGGCAAGCTGTCACTTCTTTCTGCCAGGCATTCATATTGGCCTGTTTGTCAGCCTCCAATCTGGCCAGCAATTCCTTGAGGCCGATCTCCGCCTTTTCTTGATAGGAGTCTAATTTGACCATTAAATCTTCTTTGTCTTTTTTTCCATTTGCCTCCACCGCTTCCTTTCAGCATTTCCTCTTTGTCAGTTTTCCTATCGGCGTCTAATTTTGCCAGGAAATCCTCTTTGTCTTTCTTTCAATTGGCCTCCATCGCTTCCTTCTCTTTCAGAGTTTCCTCTTTGTCTTTCTTTCGATTGGCCTCCATTCTGTCTTGCATCTGCACCAGCCGTTCAAACAATTTTTCCATATCCATCGTGTGGCAGTACAATTCGTTTCAATAGTTTGTCCTGAGTTAAGGCGTGTTTAAGTCCAATCCCACTTCTGACACCAGTGTAACATGTTTCGTTACTGAAGATGCCATTCGGATCGTTAATTGGTTTATTTAACAACCTACAAGTATCGGCTACAATTAATTACAACACTGTTGCAGGTTTCCACAGTTTACAAACCCTATGCACTAATCAGTTCACTCTGTCCTCAGTAGGCTACACGTATTAATTACGATACGGGAGCTATACAAGTGTCACTGTATCACACACTCCCAATTATTACTCACTTATCACAAACTATCACTGATTATCACACACACGTCCGGTTCTTCTTTCCGCAACGGCTGCTATATTCCAACTCAACTCTAATGGCTCACTGCTGGCTAGATTCCAACTCAACTAGTGGGCTGCTGCCTTGAGAACTGTCTTCGGCAGCTGTGTAGTTCCCTTATAAACCCTCAGCCGGACAACGGGAAAACAGTTACGTAATAGGCACCACTGTTGTCTGACGCCGTGTTTGCCTGTTATGTAATGGGTACCGCTGTTATTACCGTCGTCTCTCACTACCACTGTTTACCCACTTTGCTTAGCAACTGGTGTTTACTCTTTTTGCATAGCGACCAGCGTGCTGGGACTCGGCTCACTTCGGCTCCGCTTGGCACGTCACGGCTGGCGGGGAGGGAGGGGCACCATCCATAGCACAACATGTCACAATATATATTTATTTATCAGTACCTATGCTAAATGTTTAGTAACCTTCATATGTTATATTTCTCTTATACTATTTTCTTGTAGCAAATATCCTTTTTAAACATTTCTATTTGTTCTTTCTGATATTTTTCTGTAACCAAGTGACAACGCATATAGCCTCCCATTGACTGTCACTTAAGGATTTGTATCAATAAACTATCCTCACCATGTTTTTGGAATTGTGAGTCATGGTAGCTCAGTCACTAGTCACTGGTTATGGGAAGGAGGAACAGAGTTTGAGTCTTGATGGGGGCAGAATTCTTCTTTTTGTCACCATCTCCAAAAGCATATAACAAGGAATATGTCCCTGAAGATGAAAGACCCAGTGTGTGAAGCTGACCATCCATATTCATCTAGTACTGCACAACGCAGTGCATGAAATTTTGCAACCATGCCCCTGCATGTGGTCATGGCAGGGAAGGTGAGCAAAAGAGCAACTTTTACCTGGGGCCTCATGAATGGGGAGCAGAAGTGTCATTCCTCTTGGAATTCACCTCGTGTACCCAACAAATGTAATATGTTTATAGCACTGTTATATGGAGCTGACTGATTTCCAGCATCTTTATCTTTCTGTGATTTGGTTTTCTCTCTATTAGATATGTGACACGCAATGGTGAAAGTGTTACTTACAGCACAGGGCCCATAGTGTGGGGAGAACCAGGGACCAATGGCCAGCATGCTTTTTATCAGTTGATTCATCAGGGCACAAGACTTATTCCAGCAGATTTTATAGCACCTGCTCAGACACACAACCCTATTCAAGGTGGTTTACATCATAAGGTATGTAGGTTTTACGAATGTAATTAAGTTTAGTCAAGATTAGACACACCTGATGATAGTCTCCATACCAAAACATGTTGTGTGGAATTTATAATAAGATTGTTATATATATATATTCCAATCATATATACAATTATAATCAACCCACCAATCATTGTGTCGATGGCCCTAATACCAGTTTCAACTACAACAGCATGGAAAATATAAAAATACTTTAGTAGCGATACCTGCATAAATTAATGAATGAATTAATATGTGATTTCAGATACTGTTGGCAAACTTTTTGGCCCAGACTGAAGCTCTGATGAAAGGGAAGACAAAGGAAGAGGCCAGGTCTGAGCTCGAGAAATCGGGGCTCTCTGGTGACAACTTGGAGAAAATTCTTCCACACAAAGTGTTTGAAGGAAACAGACCAACCAATTCAATTGTTGTCAGGAAGATCACTCCTTTCACACTTGGAGCACTCATTGGTATGGAAACAGATGTGGTTCATAGTTTTACTGCTAACATTACACGTAAGGTGTCGTGTTAGGGTCAGTGGTCTCTAATCACACTCATGCTGTCAATATCAGACAGCACATCAGACAGATGTGCACAAAAGAAATACTTTTTTTAGGTAAGTTACTTCCCAGTTAATTCTTTGATGTTTTCTTCATTCTCAGGCACTTAACCCTTTGCAGTCTCATTCAAGTAATATTACTGCTCTCTGCTGGCCTATTTAAATACCACTGAGCTGTGTAATTTCAATTGCTATTATGAAACAACAGAAACAAACAAACTGTGTGGCCTTAGTCTGCAAGCGAACTATACTGACCAAGCGACCGCTGCTTGTCACCGAAGTTGGTGCCAAATTTAGTGGGTAGAAGGTGTCACGTGGTCAGTGCAACGAATCCTCACGGTCATTAATTTCGGTTTTCTAGACTGGAGCCGCTACTTTTCCATTCAAGTAGCTCCTCATTTATCCTCACGAGGCTGAGCAGACCCCATTCCAGACCCACTTCTCCTCTCAAAATCTGGTAGCGCCGGGAATCGAACCTGGGACCTCTGGATCTGTAGCCAGGACCTCTGACCACTAGACCACAGATGCGGTCACTGCTATTATGTACAATTTGTTTTTCTTTATAACTTGCATAAAATGGAAGAAATTTTGCTAAGAGTGATGGAAGTATCACAGTTCCTATTGTTTGAATATTGACTGTGTGAAATATGTTTCAGAGACTGTCACCGTGAGATGTATAGTGAATGGTACCTTTCTGTTTGCTATTGTTTGGCAGAGAATAAGTCACTGAGTATGAGCTTGGCGACATGAAATATCTTATATTACATGCAGATATATGAGGTGTAAGCATCTGATTTCATAATCTCTGGGCCATGTCTTCTTTGAGCTGTTGTTCCTACGTTCACCAGGAGGTGAAGTGTAAATGATGAAGTCACTACATATAAAGAATGTATGATAAGAGGATCACTGAACATGCATTTGTCAGTGGATTGGTCTGTCAAAAAAATATATATGCCCACATATTCCAGACAGTCAGCTCACAGATGGCAGAGAGGTTGTCAGCCTCATGCGCTGGCTGCCCTTTACCCCTAGGAAGATTCCTGGTACTTATTTCTGTTAGAGGCTGAGTCAACCCCAGGGCCCCAGGTGAAATGAAAAAATGCAATGACCTCATCAGGAATCAGACCTGCGACCTTCTTGCTTGTAGCATAGTGCCTCAACCAACTACGCTACTGCATGCCCCTATGTACATGCATATTGTCACGTATCCAAGTAACACAAGATATTATGGGTTCTGGATTAAACAAAGATGTTTATTGGGTAACTCATTTACAGTTATGATTACAGTCACTATGAAATAACGCCTGACTGACGATGTGACCTGACTAGTGTGTTGTCTCTCACGTTTCGTGTTCAACAACTATTCACTCTTTGACCGCTATTCTCAGTGGAGTGGTTCTGCTGGTCTTGTCTGATCTCATCTCATCTCCCTTGTCCTATGTTCCGTTCGGTTACCTCTGGGTGAATCAAACTTTTTGCAGTTGTTTATCCATGATAGGGGATCAAGCCACAGTCATACCCATTTGTGGAATCAGCAATTATATACTGTGTCCAGAGTCCTCACTTCATTGACTCCTGTGGATTGTACATTCTGAAAACCACACAACCTTTTAAATTCACAGTTGATATATCTGCAGATAAATAATATGTTGGGCTATAAAATTTTGAAAATTTCAATTCAACATAATCAGTTACATTTTTTACTTTTCTAGCTCAGGACTGTATTTGCTTATATGAAGTTCCCGTCCTAGGAGAGGAAGCATCATGAATCCCAGTGTAATTTTAAAAAAATCTCTACCTTGAAAATATGTCCTTATAGAACCATGAAGAGTCGAGCGACTGGAGAAAAAGTTCTTGATGGAACATTATACATGTCTTGCCATATTCAGTATAACACCATGAAATGCCACCATCTTTTTGATTGCGACATCTTTCAACCCAACCCAAATCTACCGATTTTTCAAAGAGATGATGTCATTTATTTTTTCACTTACACATCTCTTCATTTACACCCCCACCATCTTTACCTACAATTGCACCTGCCCAACTGCCATCAGAATTACTACTGTCACTCAGATCAGGCTTACTTATTTCAGCATCAGGGTCACTGTGCTCAGTTATATCAATATCTGCATCCTGACTAATTTCAGTGAAAGAATCCACGTTGTCATGGATCTGTTTGCTGGCCAGTGCACACCCACTGGTAGACACCACTGGGATATATCTACTGAGGAAAAATATGCACACACTTCACAAAATCTGTAATAAAGTACACAGAAGCATTACGAGGGAATGGTTGGTTAACACTGTTGTACAATATTCTGATAGAGTTTGGGCTCTAGTTAGAAACTAGTTAGGCTGATTAAAATGTGTTTAAACGAAACATATAGTAAAGTCCGTATAGGTAAACATTTGTCTATAAATTTCCTATCCAGAATGGTCTAAAACAAGGAGATGCTTTATCACCACTCCTTTTCAACTTTGCCTTAGAATATGCCTTAGGAAGGTCCAGGAAAACCAGGTGGGACTGAAATTAAACGGCACTGGCAGAATGTTGGTCTGTGCTGATGATGTGAATTCACTGGGTGATAATGTAGATATCATAAAGAAAAACGCACAAACTTTAATTGACGCAAGTAAAGAGGTTGGTCTAGAAGTACACACAGAGAAAACTAAGTATATGTTGCTGTCTCATCACCAAAATGCAGGTCAAAATCATGACATAAAGATAGGTAACAGATGTTTTGAAAATGTGGCACAGTTCAGATATTTGGGAACGACGATAACAAATCAAAACCTGATTCAGGAGGAAATTAAGAGGAGACTGAACTCAGGTAATGCTTACTACCATTCAGTCCAGAACCTTGTGTTCTCATCTGCTGTCCAAAGACATAAAATTAGAATATACAAAACTATAATTTTGCCTCTGGTTCTGTATGGGTGTGAAATTTGGTCTCTGACATTAAGGGAGGAACATAGACTGAGGGTATTTGAGAACAGGGTGCCGAGGAGAATATTTGGATCGATGAGTGATGAAGTGACAGGAGGTTGAGAAAACTGCATAACGAGGAGCTTCATAACTTGTGCTTTTCTCCAAGCATAATTAGAATGATCAAGTCAAGGTGGATGAGGTGGGCAGGGCATGTAGCATGAATGGGGAAGAAGAGGAATGCATATAGGATATTGGTGAGAAAGCCAGAAGGATAGAGACTACTGGGAAGACCAAGGCATAGGTGGGTGGACAATATTAAAATGGATCTTAGAGAGATAGGATGGGATGGTATGGATGGGACTGATCTGGCTCAGGATAGGGGCCATTGGAGGGCTCTTGTGAACACAGTAATGAACCTTCAGGTTCCATAAAAAGCTGGGAAATTCTTGAGTAGCTGCAGAATTGGCAGCTGCTCCAGAAGGGCTCAGCTCCATGAGTGAGTAAGTAAAGGTTAACATCATTGCACAGAGGAAGGCTTGAATGATATACTGACACTGTTTGCCTCCCCCAGACTGACTACAGATCATGTATAAAAAATGCATACAGTATGTGGCGGACTCAGTTTGACATACGACTCAAACTCAGAATTTTCACTGGAAGACTCAATCCAACATAGGACCAAAATAGAGTTAAAAGACAAATCTATTAATCCATCAACTTGTTTCCTCTACTCAGAATGCCTAGATAAGTTGAGTTCTGGATTTTGAAATAACAACTTAAAAATTATCACAAACCTTCTGTACTTGACTACTTCTACACTAGGGTGTATGTAAACTCTTTCACCTTTACAGATCTGGTTATGTTTCAGTGTCATAAGAACAGGTGAACATACCAGAAGAGGTAGATGCCCAACAGGCATCAGACTGAGTTAATGGATTAAAACTGAAATGCAAATACAAATTGTGACTTAGGTTTAAAGAAGTATGCCATAGACTTATTTCCACTTCTGTTCATCCATCCGTCACTCTTATCTTATAGTTTTCCACGCTGAATGAAGTAGCTGGTTGATCTATGACAGCCAGTGTAATGAAAGTGTACTAGTAATTATGAATTAAGTCTTACGTGAGACCGAAAACACTCAGTGACTTTACCTTCTGGGATTAGCAACAACACTGTAACTGCATGTATTAAAAGATATTAAAATACTGCTAAATTTGAGTCCTTATAATACTGAATTTTTATCCCACATTGGTTCTGTTTTTAACCATACTTATTTCTTGATTTTATTCCAGCACTGTATGAACATAAGATCTTTACTCAAGGTGTAATATGGGATATCAATTCTTATGACCAATGGGGGTAAGTAAGATTCAAAACACCATGAATTTTTATCTTCTTAACCCAAGATATCCACACACTGTGCTTGCCAGGAGAACAGTAACTGTAACTGCAACATTAGCAACAGCAGCAGTACCAGTGGCTAAGACTAGTCCCATTTCTCTCCATGGGTAAGGCACTCACACAAACAGAGGATGATCATACTTCAGTTTAAAGCAGCCTCCATAGTCTAGGGGTAATGTTCCCACCTCATGACTCAAGGTATGCGGGTTCAAACCCGGTGGAGGTCGTGGAATTTTTAAGGGCGGAAAAATTCAGCGAACAAGTCTTCCTGGAGGGAGTTTAAGCCGTGTGTCCTGTGTCGTAGATTTACGGCAAGTAAAAGATCCTCATGTTTCTAGGAGACCTCTGAGCAAAATTAGGCAAAAGTTTCCCGCCCAAGTAGTTTCAAATTCGTCCGGCAGATGGGGAAGTATTGGGGACCACTGCCAGAGAGGTGGCCGACCTCACTGGCAGAACGGGGCTGATAGCGAGCACCAGTACTGGAAGGGCATGGCGACTGGTAGAATAATTACAGGGGGACACACAATAGACCAACAACTGGTCGAAGTGCATGGGGAAACTCACCCCCTCCACAATAATAATAATAATAATAATAATACCTCAGTTTAACAACTCTTAATTGAAAAACATATTTATGTATGTAATCATCCTTAACATAAGGGTAAACTGGTCTCATGTAATGGTCATGCCCTATTTAGGTAAAAAGAAAATCAGAATTCTGTAATTAGTTGTATTTAAGTTGAGTGACATTCTTGTTGTGACCGACTGCCACTACAATTTTTGCCACAGATAAGAATGATTTGTTTCCTTCATGTGTAATGATAAAGACAGTCCCTTTGGCAGACATCTTGTTCTCTTATAGTGACAACCTACAACTCTGATGTTCTAGTGTATCTGAATGTGTTCTCCAAATGCAGGCTGTATTTTGTCAGCTTCTCTGGCCAGTTTTCAAACCCTCACACAAACTCACTGCATGCATATTCCTTTTTTGTGTGTGGGTCTCAAGGTGTGTCAGCATCGATGACTATACACCTTGATAATCATGAAGGGAAATCATATTTACAGAAATCCCAGTATGAAATTTAACAAAATGAAACTTGTGTCAAACTGTAAAGTGGTCTAAGATGGTAAGAAGGTATGGTAAAACAACAGTAAAGATAAGATAAGAATTCTTAATAGAGACCAAGGTGGGATACAAGAGTGTCTTCTGGGAATAATATGCAGCAAGCAGACATCTAGATGCTTGAGAAGGTGGTGAAAGCATATGCCCACATGTTGAGGGGCCCTTATAGTTATGTCGTACTTGTTGCAGTTGGTGGGGTGAAAGTCCACAATGTATATAGGAGATGGGGCTGTCTTGACAGCTTTGCCTTGTTACCTCAAAGAGGTAAGTTATTCCACAGGGAGAGTGGAGGTTCTCCAGATTCCGCATTATAGACTCCAGAGGGCTAATATAGGAGGCACCAGTGGCAAGACCAATTCTGGTGTTGTCAATAGGTCTAGGATGGACAGCTTAGACCTCACTGGGACGCCATAAACAAGCTGCCATAGCCCAACTTAGGGTGGATCAGGGCATGCTAAAGTAAAAGCATCTCTGTTGAGTCTATCCCAGGATGTACCAGATAAAACTTTTAAAATGTTAAGTGACTGTGTTTAATGTGGAGGCATTGTAAGTGTGCTTCCCATTACAATTTGTTCTCAAGAAGATGACCAAGAAACTTGACAGCAAATGGCAGAGTGCTGTTGAGGAAGAGACAGGAGGAGGGGGATGTAAACCCCTCAACATGTAAAGTGTATACATTGGATCTTTGCTGCAGAGAAGTTAAATCCATTCTGCAGAACCAGTGTAACAAGATAAATAACTGTAGTGTTGTGTTGTGACTATGCTACAGGAACTGTAATAGATTATAACATCTACATACAGAGGTGCAGTGACTGACAGACCAACTGTGCTAACGGTCCCATTGTTTGTGATCCCGAGTTCAGTAGGACCGTGACAGGGTGTTGGTACATGATGAAAGAATTCTGGATATGGTGCTTCAAGTTCATGAGGTGATCAGGAGTGAATCTGTGTCACTGGGTATTCAAAAGAAGATTTTTGCTTTCTAGGCTCCACGAGTTGATGTTATGCCATATGCTCCATGGTCATACAGACACAGCTGCTCAGACTGATATGCCTGTAGCTACAAGGGAATGACCCCTGCTGGATTTCAGGGTGGGGATATCCACAGTTTATATCCAGACAGATGGGAAGCAGTACTCTGACCATATTGACTGTATATGGACAGCAGAAATTCCATGCCTGTGGTTGGAAGATAGACACCATCAGGTTATGGACACTGTTAGGGCCTCGGGATGTGTTGTGACAGCTATCTAATGCTGCTAGAAGTTCGTCCATACCAAAGTCTGCATTATATCGCTCTGTAAGTCAGGAGGCAAAGTTCAGAGGCAGTGCTGAAACCATGGGAAAGCACCATGAACATAGGACTGACCCACTGGTGAGACAGAAGTTTATAACTGTTTGGGACCTTAAATACTAAGAAATAAATTACCTTAGAAGAGGATGAAAATGAAAACTGTTGTGGTAAACACAAGGACATGGCAAAGCCAGCCAGTGAGGAAGAAAAGATGATTTCAAAAGACTCAATGTGTGCTGTAGTGATTTGTAAAGTGTGGAGGTCAGTGATGGCACCATAAGTAAATGCAGGTCACAAGTTATGTGTTAAAGTGGTCAATAAATCCAATCTCCAATGAAGACCCCATCTATAGTCACTCTGCCATGTGACAATAATACGATGCAAGAAAGTGCTAGAAGGTAAAATGAAGGAACACCTGAGAACCCCTTTATATCCTATCAGGGCCAACCTGCCTTCATGGGCACATTCCTGTTCACAGTGTGACAATCAGGATGCACACACACACAAAACAATACCACACCTTCTACAAGGTTATTTTTCATTCCAGAAATCTGACTATAAATTATTCCTGAAAGACTGTACTTTTTGAATGTAATTACAATGTCATATTTAAAAGGGTTAGTGTTTAGTGCTTCACATTCATTCATTTACTGTCTTAATACTTTTTGAGGATGCAATTTAAAATATCAGTTGTACATATATAATCTGAAATTATTTAAAATGTGACACTTTTAATAAACCCTGTTATCAGTTTTTATTATTGCTAGAGGGGCGGGAATAAGTCCCTTGTACTGTGGCCACTTCTGGCCTATTGTACCAGCCCCAGATGACAGGTGAGGGTGATTGTGGAGCAATTGGTGGAATGAAGATTGGCAGGGGAAACCGAAGTACTCACAGAAAACCTACCCCAGCACCACTTTGTCCACCATAAGTCCCACTTGACCAGACTGGGATTGAACCCGGGTGGCCGCTACGGGAAGCCAGCGACTAACTGCTTGAACTATTATCAGTTACTTGAAAATTTACATTACCCTGAGATTTCTAGTTCTGTTCTTGGCTCTTAACAGCATGGCACAGTTTGTTGATTGGATGAATGTATGGCCCAGTTTTCAGAACAGATTGATTGATAGCAGATTCTAGTCCTCATATTTAGGGTACATTTCTGAGAAGATGGAGACTGTTATAACATTTAGCATAGCAAAGCACCAAGACAAGACACTGATCACCTATTCTCATGTAACTTGTTTGTTTCTCCATTAGGGTTGAGCTTGGCAAGCAGCTGGCAAAAGCCATTGAACCAGAGCTCACTGATAAGAACCCTGTAACATCCCATGATTCATCAACAAATGGCCTCATAAATTTCATCAAGAAATCAGCTTGTTCTTGAGGTGTAAATGTGTTGCAGTAATCATACAAATATCATTAATATACTGTAGTACATATGTACACTCACTGAACAGTTTTTACTAGCTACTTGGAACAGTTTCTGATAGTAGTCATAAATTGGTGAGATGTAAAATTACTTTTGTTTTCTATAAATCAATTGCACTAATTTGAAATTTCTTCAAGCAAGAAGAAGCAGAAGGTACTGTGCTCAGAAGGGACCTGAAGATATGATAATCTGTTTTCAATAAAAGTACCTGTTGGTTTGTGCAGATGGGAAAACAGCATAGAAACAGGCTTAACTTTCTCTAAGAACTAAAAGTTCATTCAGTACATTCTGAAGATATGGGCACAAGTTTACATTGTGATGAGTCAAGAAATGGATACAGCTTCTTTTTGCATGCAAATGACATTGAATTTCCATTTGTCCAGTGTAGACTGGCCATACCCACTGCCTGAAGTACATAAACAAGGCATTTCAGGAATTGGATTCATTACATTTTTAGATGTCTATCTCATTAAATTTAACTACTATAAAAAGGGCATTGTAAAATATTCATTTTGGACATTTTGTTGTTAAAGTTAACAAGGTTGAGTTTTCACTGCGAATCATAAAAAATCCCATATCACAAAGCCCATTTTTTCACTATATTGTTCCAAATGCTGACTTTTATGAAGAAATAAATTTGCATCATTAAAGTAACAAAATCTCTAAACAGGACTTTTTAGGGATCCTGGTGCTGCAGATTTAATTTCTTCAGGTCCCCACTTGTTATATGTCTATTATGAAATAAAACCCATTTGTAGATCATAGCAACATTACAATGCCCTTTCACTGTGAACACAAATAGTGTGCTGGAAGCACATGCTTATCTACAACTTATTACCGTCACAAGAAAAGAGAATCAGATCAGCCATTTGACAATTTACATGTATTCAGATATATGAGCTACATGTCATTAATGTAACTTACTAGTACCATTATTAAGGTTAGGTCTCCATGTTCAGAGTCAGTGTGTAAGCAAGTCTGTGTCAGTACTCCCAAACTAAAGTAATCTACAGTTAATTCTGGAACCATCATAAGAAGTGTATATTGAATAGAGTGTCACACAATACTATATGCCATGTTGGTTTTCTATTAGACTGACAGCAATAATTTAAAAAATCGTTATAGTTATTTTAATGATTTAATTACTGTACTTATAATAAATATATTATTACTCATTTTAGGCTTTCACAGTGGTTCACTGTTGATGTTAATTCAGCTGTTTCACAGCTTTCCCCATCCATTATCCCTACTGGCCTGAATTGGGAACAAGCTCCCCTCCTTTCAAAACAAAACCTATGTATACACAGTTCACCCACCCAACACACTCTGCCCCTGAAGATGAGGCAGTATGTATCTCTGAAACATTGGCAACACTGCCCACATCCACACAGTGTAACAACCGAACAGCTGAATCAGTTTCAACAGATGTACTGTTATGGTGCATTTTGTATAATGGATTCCACTCTAAAAGTGTGTCACAGAATGTGCCATGACTGAAAACAGCATAGAGAAAATCTTACTGCATTTATTCTGTACCACATTTTCTGCCCCTACTGTCTCCCATCCTAGTAATACTCATGCTAAATATTTCACAAGCTGTATGTACTTTTTTTTTCCCCTTGGCACTACAGCCCCAGTGGGCCTAGGCCTACCTCCATGAACTTATCTGTTCACTTCGATTTTTCTAAATCTTACACTTTCGGTAGGACTCCTTGGGTGGGTGATCAGCTCGTTGCAAGGCCTCTACCTGAGCTATATGTACTTAGTCTTTACCTGTTACTTCAAGGGCATCAGAAATTAATTTATGAGGAAAACATGGCCTACACAATTAGGCCATAAACAAAAACAAAGATGTTTTAGAAGAATTACATATTTAGTCAATGTTCAGTTTGTGTAAAATTGCCCAATTAACTAGAAACATGTATCAAGACAGAACAGAATACCTAAACAGATTACAGCATAGAAGCCTAAAGGAAAAATAAATTTAAGAAGACCACTGAAGAAATCACATCACACTTTAGTAACATTAACATGAGCTTATGGATATTCCCCGCAATTCTTATGAAAGATGAGTAATGATACAACTTCTTGTAGATGCACTGTAACTGTACGTCCCTCGCCAAAATTATTTAATTAAGGGTATGAACAACTTATGCATTGTTTAATACCATGAGAGACGCTCCTCCGGCGAGATAACATCCCAGGACCATCTAGTTGTAATTCAGCTATTGTCCTCCTTAGGCTAAAGGTGCCAGTATTGTCCCTAATGTCGCCTGTTTACTCCCAGTATCATAAACCCATGAACTGACTGTGCGCGAGACCGGCCAGGAGGGGTCTTGGATTCCTTGAAGACCTACAAAAATTTATGGGCTTCTTTAAAATGTAGGTCAGATGCCGGGCTCAACCCTTGGCTTTCTCTTTTTATTTTTTTGTTTTTCTGATGCCAACTGGGGGACTTGAAAAGATAGGGCAGTTGGTTATAGGGAGTGGAGGAGGACAGTAGTTGAAAGGTAGATACAGAAGAGAGAAGTGTTTAACAGTAGGGTAGCGAGTAGGGCGGACGGAGTGGCTAGCTTGAAGGACAATGCAAATATTAACCACTGAATGAAATTTTAAATTAAAAGTGCAATATTCGGTGTTCTGGAGATCCCGGATTTATTAACCCCGAAGTGTGTTCCACTCCCATCTCCGAAGCACCCGTATCCTGAGAAAAAGAACCCAAGCTCGAGCGAAAGTCATGGCAGCTACGTCAGCAGACGGCTACAGCACAGTATTTATGTAATTTAATTAAGGCATCTGGAGTTGGAATAGCTCAGTCAGCAAGTGATGGTCTATGGGATGGACAGCCCAGGCTCAATTCCTGGCAGTGCAAGATTTCTCTCTCCTCCACAGTATCCAGACTAACTTTTGGGTCCACCCAGCCTCTTTTCCCAGGAGTAAAGCAGATGGGGTGTGAAGCTGACCACTTATCTCCAATTAATACTGGGACCAACAAAGATGGAGCTGTACATCCACTCCCCAATGTCTTCATGGCATAGTGCTCAACTAATTAAGCACAGGGACAACTTTACTTTCTTTACCTTTCAATTAAAGGCCCAGAAAGTGAGAGTTGCATCAGATATTTAAATCCAGTACAAACTGTGTTAGTATCTTTTGAATAATTCACAGTTCACAATTAACTTAATTTCTTATTCAGAACTATGTACTTCTGCAGGTAAAATAATGGATATCCTTCATTTTTCATCTCTCATTAAAAGAAATCAGGTGCTTCAAATAACAGCAATTCATAAACACTGAGGCTCACTTATCCAATCTTCAAACCTACAAAACACAATCAGTATAATTTACTACACCACCTTTTCTCTGCAAATTTAATTTAAACTTCAAACATATTGGAAACTGAAGCAAGATTAGAGTTTCTTATGGCAGTGTCTTTGAGGATAACTGTCTTCTTAGATGCGAGAGTTCGTAGTCTCATTGAACATTACCAATCTACCCTGATGGAAACAGCACATTCAACATTCAAAATGTTTTACCAGACTGCATGCTGTTACATCCCAAAAGACAAAAATCTTCATAGAGCAAATCTGTATATCACCTTCAACAAGTTATCTTCCTCCTTCAGTCTTCATTTTTCTGTTTTGAGATCTTCCTGATGTGGACGAGAATGTAACACAACCCAAAACAAGAGCCAATTTGGAAGCAAAATGGCAGTTGCAACTGGAAACACCCAGTTTGCATAAACATAGCTATCAACCACTGCATAAACCAGTGCCTGGCGTGTAGCAATCAAACCTGAAAAAGACAAGGTTAACCGAAAATTCAGTTTGGTACTATGTGATGTAGAAAACTTTGTTTTATAATTTCAGTCAGTAAAGTGACTAGTGATGAGTAGGTATGGAATGTGGCTCAAATTCCAGTACAGGTACTGAGTGACTGTGAAAGGCCGTGACCATTTCATTCACAGTTTACTATGCATGATGACACAGCATCATTTAGTCACCAATGATACTACTACTATGAGGCTCTGATGCCTTCAAGCAATTGTAACTGCACCATTGAAATCCTTCCCCTACCCCCTATTTTTATTTCAGTAGCTTATCAAGTAGACAATAAGAATTACAAAGAAACACAGGTTTAAGACACACAGTCAGAACAAGCAGTAGGCGATCAGCAGATAGACTGAACTTGCGCGGACAAGGACATCTGCTAGTCCTTGCGTCCAAGCATCTTGTGTTGTTTTCGAAAAGGGCAGAAATGATACTTCAAGGAACCCCACTGAGTTTCTTTAGAAATTGAGAAGTTGACTTACAGCGGCAAGCCCTACCAGCCATAAGTCAAAAGTGGGAGTGCCAGGAGATCATTAGCGACCCCTCATAAGTTGCATCGCTGTCAATTTCGCCGTTTGGTATTCTAGGCCGAAACTCCCTCTAAAACAATCTGTCATTGGCCGGAACCAAAAATTAAGCCAACTCCCCTTATTTGAAACGGCCTACCAGGGAAATTAGCAGGAGAGGAGAATAGGCGGATACAATTCAGTTAGGACCACTGGCTCGGCAGAGAGTCCAGTTTAAGATTTTAGTCTGCTATAAACTTTCGAACTTGGCGGAGGCACACCCCGCGATTATACTTGCTTGCTAAGTTAAATAATTCTTAGAAGTGTAAATTTTGCTCATCACTTAAAAAGAGATCTAGCTTAATCCATAAGTGGAAGGTTTAAGTCGACCTTATCGGGTAATCTGAGCAAGTGCAACACCGGCTGCTTGAAAGCCAAACTAAATCTGATTGTGTGAATTTATACCACCGAGTGACTGTAAGAAAAACAATAAAGTGTTCTAGTGGTACAGTGCATTGTGTTGGGTAGAAGTGCTTCACCCTCACTTGTCCGAGCCTGACCCGTAGCCGACCTGAGGAGAGACTCATCGCCAGGAGCTAGTCAAACCAATCGCCAGCTTCCACCCACTCATGCCTTCCCTCCTTTATAATGAATCGCAAACCGCACCTAGCTGTTTGCTGGCGCCCATAACTCAGGTCCTATCCTCAAATTCCAACCCCCGTAATCAGCAACAGAAGGAGGAAGCGGTGGAGCCTGGTCAAGCCGGAACCAGCCACGCCCCAACAACTTCAACAGAGGCAGCACCAGGTAGGGCAGTCAAAGTGATGCCGAACGTAAGGTGACCAAGATGGACGGTAAGAAAAGGTGGCAACCAACTTGTGGGCAAGAAGCCTCAAGAGAGGACGGTTAAACAATGAACAATAAATATAGTGAAATCCCCATGTACAGTGTCTTTGTGGAGCAATACATTTAAACACTAAACTGAGGAAAATCCTGAATGGAGGAAATTTAACATTGAGACTAATGACTTGGGGGAGGACAAAGTTGCTCGCGTCTGTGACATTCTCTAAGTCACATGAGTCCCCTGGGTAGTGCAAAATGAGCAACAAACCTGGCAAAGCTTCCCAAAAGAAAAGTGCAAACTTCTTCAAGATGCAACAAAGAAAGAACTTGAGTGCTCTCTATTGGGAAGCAAGAAGCAAAATGGGTTAAATGATCCCAAATGCAGTCACTGGAAACCAACTAACTAATGACTTGGGATAACTGAAATTGGATGTGAGATGAGGGAAACCTTAAAACAAATAATATTAAATGGGGGTTCCACTGTAACAGAATGGCTGTGTAGACAAACATTTTCACTTTAGAGACAGGTCTTTTATGCTGAATAAAATTCCATATATACCTTTTTCCAGTAATTCAAGAATGGGCTCATCTGGGAATGACAATGCAGTGTAAATCATCACAATAAGAGTCAGCAAACACAGGGGATGCAAAAGCAGCCAAACCACTTTCTGCAGTGTACCCAGGACCCTGTACGAACATGAAAACCAACATTGCAGGCCAACTGTAAACTGGATATGACATTACTGACTGGATTTATTCTATCACTTGTACCTGCGAACTTAGAAAACCATAAATTACCACACAGATATACTTAAATAAAGTACACATATTTCCACATTATGTTCTTTTGCAATTTTGCATACTCAAATCTAATCTTGCAACATAATCATATTTCAGGTATACTGCATTGAATCAGAACTGATTATACTTTGTATTCCATTCACTATTCATCATATCAAAACATGTTTCACATAAATGTTACATGTCCTATTGGAATCTATATTTTATATCACATATGAGTACCAATTTTTGTATAATATGCTTTTTTTTTCAGAAAAATTATCAGGTTGAATCCAGTATCATGTAATGATGAAGTTACACTGGATCAACACAAACTAAAATTAAATTTGCTACCAACTTAATTCACTAGTTTCACTCATGAAACATGCAGGCAGATGGACAAATATGACTGCCCATATGGATGTATGCCTCGCCTCACTAGTACCTTAACAGATATTAATATACAGTATTCAAGATTTCAACCATCACAGGTCAGTGTCTGGTGAACATGAAAATTACAATTCCAAAAATAACAATTTTCTTGAAAATGGCTCTAATGTTTCTACTTAAGATTCAGGAGACCATCTCCATACATAAAACTGTACAGACGGTATCTTCAAGAAATTAACAGTATGTGCATTAGAAGTCCAAACATGAAATGTATATACTCTCGTCTCCCAGACGGATCTCCACCAAGCCAGGATAGTGTCCACTCAAGCAGAAATAAAAGCCAAGATGGACATACCTCAAGAGAAGATGGAGGTCGCAATACGCCCCATCTTGTCCGAGTTAGTGGAGACCACAAACATCAAGTGGAAGACGTCCTTTGATATGCGAACAAAGAGCCTCCAGGAAGCCCTAGCAGACACGAGGAATGACCTTCATGAAAAGCTCAGCCTCATATTGCAAGTCGAGACACAGACAACAAAGACTGAAATAAGGAACAATCAAGAAAGGATGGAAGCCAAAACTGAGGCCATCTGACGTGAGTTTCAGACACAGCTGAAAGAAGTCAAGGCCAGGGCCGAGTGCGGAAGAGAAACTGGCACCAGCACGGTGAAGCCACCTAAGTTTGATGGGATTACATCATGAGCTGTATTCTGGCAGCAGTTCGAGACCATAGCAGGGCACAACTGCTGGGCGTGCCTGGAGAAATCCACATACTTGATCACCACCTTGCAGGGCCAGCCACCGACATGCTACCTGGAGTTGTGAAAGAAGCAACATATGAGGAAACCCTTGAGTCCCTGGAGGACCACTTTGGGGACCAGCACCTGGCCATTGTGTATCACAGTCAGCTAGAAATAAGGACCCAGGGTGTTGGAAAATTCTTGCAAGAATTTGCCACAGTTGTCAATCAGATGGCCCACCACATAAGGAGGAAGGCAAACTAAATGTTTGCCAATGGGGTAAAAGATACTACCATAAAAGTCTAGCTGCTGCTGGGAGGAGAGAAAACGGTAAACGAGGCTTTCAGGAAGGCCGAGATGCAGGCCATGCTCTTAGCAGCCTGGCCCCCAAAGAGCACCAGGACATTCTGGGGAAGACAAGCACCCCCCAACAGGATGAGAAGGCCAAAGACGATGGGCGTGCTGGAACTATGTGGCAACTGCCCCTATGGGAGGGAGGAAGAAAATGACCAGTGCATAGAATGAGAGAAAAGACCTGTGAGACATGGGAACCAGCAAGATCTGAATGGCAACCAAGAAACAACAGAGAGGTGCATGGGAGGGTGGCTGACCATCAGGAGACGAGATGGTGCCAGCAGAAAAGGGAAAATGCCAGTGTACACATTAAGGCCTCCCACAATGCATGGCTACAATAATAGAAAAGGCCGATCCTGCCCTAGTCACAGAGGGCTAGGTTGGTGAAAACCATGCGTTGTAACTTGACACCAGGGCGTATGTGACTGTTGCCAGGCCCCCAACATTGCCACCGGATGGCCCGAAAGACAGCCGAACCAATGCAACACACTGCAGGCAATATCTGAGGAAGCCCTCCTCATCTTGAAGGAAGGTTTCCTGACAATGACCCTGTGGCAGCACCCACTGAAAATCTGGGTCTTCATCACCACTAACACAAACAAGTTCATCTTGGGGCAGGACATCCTGCCACCATACAATGCATCTGTGCACTTAGGATGCCAAACGCTGCAGCTTGCAGAGTAAGAGGAGACCTGGGGTGGGAACCCAGCATTCCAGCCTGGTAGTGGCTAATGAGCAGGTGATAATTGCACAGTGTGAGGAAATGACGATGCCTCGATTAGAAAGCACCCTCGGATTGGAAAATGGCCTGGCAGAACCGAATCCACTGTCCCATCTGTCCATAGGACTCTATATAACCAGGGCCCTGGTCCAAGACTGCCAGGAGGGACCCGTCACAACCAGCTCATGAAAGGATCCATCCTGGCACACTGTGACCCAGTCACGCTGGTGACCCCACCCAATGTGGAACAACCACAGGTTCGAGATACTACCCCGAAGTTAGAGGATGTGACTGCAGCAGCCAGGCCAACCTTGAGTGATGCTGAATCCCTAGAGTGGAAAGAGATTCTCACCGAGTACAAAGACATCTTTGCTATGAAGAGCGATGACTATGGATGGACCAACAGAGTGTACCACCATATAATTACAGCAAAGGCCTGACCAATCTGCCAACTCCCAAGGAGACACTCCGTAGCAAAACAGGCGGATGTGGGTAAGATGATCGAGGACATGCAACAATGTGGGGTTATTGAAGTGTCAGACAGCCCCTGGTCTTTCCCTATCGTTCTCATCCAGAACAGGGACCTGCGATCTGCGTGGACTACAGGAAACTGAATTATGTCACAAGAAAAGATTGTTTCCCACTGCCCTGGATTGATGACACTCTGGACACATTGGATGGAGCCAAATGATTGTCCATTTTGGACCTGAAGAGCGGTTATCGGCAGGTGGATCTGCATCCGGATGACAAGAAGACTGCATTCTCGACGGATCAAGGGCTATGGCAGTTCAGTAATGCCCTTTGGCATTTGCAATATTCCACCAATGTTTCAGAGGTTAGAGGACTCATGAGTCATGTCCATGTACCTGGACAACAGCACCTGCTCAACCTGCGGGAAGTGTTCCAGAGCTTCCTGCAGACCCGCCTAAAGCTCAATCTGGAGAAGCGCCAACTCTTTCAGAAGGAAATACAGTACCTTGGGCATTATTATGTTGCTTGTTGGGATAACCACCAATCCTGAGAACCTGAAAGCTGTATGGAAATGGCTGACCCCACATAATAAGAAATAAGAAGCTTCCTGGGCCTATGGATTTAACAGATGGTTTATTTCCGGTTTTACCACCGCTGTGAAAATGCCAACTAAACTCATGGAGGAGTAGCAAGCCTTCCAGTGGACACCAGAAATGGATGCCGCCTTCCAAACATTAAAGGAGGCCATCTGTACTACCACTATTCTTGCTTACCCACAGCCAAGAGAGAGGTTCATAGGTGACACAGACACAAGTAGTGTCAAGAGTAGAGGAGTGTTGTCCCAAGTATAGGATGGACAGGAGAAACTGCCTACTACAGTAGAAGCTGAATACCCCCAGCAGAAACTACTTGAAATCGTAAGGACACTAGTATATTTCCTTAAGTACTTCTACATACAAGAGTTCCACCTGTGCACCAATCGCTAAATTCAGCACCAACGGGAGTACAACTTCACTTCCGAGCACCATCAAGACCAAAAACACAACAACGCCAATGCACAGGCACATGTCAAGCAGGTACACACTATAGCAGCCGTAGCTTCAGCCAGCTGGCATGAGATCTGAACAACCAGGACATAGGGCCCATTCTGGAGGAAGACCAGATGGCAGCCAAATTGGAAAGACATCGCTGACTGCAGTCCCATGTACAAAAGCGACTGGGTCCAGTGGAAATCTCCTGTTGTGAGGAACGTCATACTACAGCACCACTTGGAATCCTCAGGTGGACGATCAAAAATGACCCAGATAATTCTCCCTTGAAGCAGAATGAACAATGTGCAGGCCAAACTACATGGTAGACTGTCAGGTCACTTGGGGTGTCAACAAGACCCTCTACAAAGTTTAGCAAAGGTACTACTGGCTCCAGGCAGGACACCATGTTGAGGAATGGTGCCACAAATTCAACACCTATGCAGCCAGTTGTGGCCCCCAAAACAGGAATTGGAGGCCAAATTAATCAGAATATGCCAGGGCTCCATTTGAAAGGACAGTCATCAATGTAGCAGGCCCTTCCCATGGAGCGGCCAATGGAATTGATACCTCCAGATCAATGGACTATTTTACCAAGTGGCAGGAAGCCTACACCACTTCCAACCAAGAAGCTTCAATGGTGGCGGAAGTACTGGTTGCCCACTTGTTCTGCTACTTCTGAGTACCATGGGAGCTACACAGTGACCAGGGCCATAACTTTGAGTCTTGCACCTACAGTTGGACAGCACGGTGGAGCACTACATCAAAACAGCCGAGGAGCACCTATGAACATTCGCATTGCATCAGAGGGATTTGGATGCTGAATTATGTATCCTCTCACAATACTACAAGCTTGACTCCAGCTAGCCTAGTGTTCGGAAGAGAACTCCAAATGCCCTGCAGCCTGCTGTTTGGGGCATCCCCTGACAAGGAACAACCCACAACTGATCATGCTGCAAATTTAGTGGACCATCTACACAACATCCACAATTATGCCCGCCAACAACTGAAGCTGGCCGTGGTCAGATGAAAACTTGCTACAACAGACTGGTAAACTATGCAAGCTACCATGAGCGCAACAAAGTGTGGCTCTATCACGCAACCAGCATAAAGGGGATATAGCACAATCTCCAATCTTCAAGGGAGGGACTGTATAAAGTAGTAACTCAGATAAATGATGTGGTATACAGAATCAAGTAGAACCCTAGATCAAGGATGATGATGGTACAACTGGACCAGCTCCCACCTTAACAGGGAACCGCTCTGGACGAGGGGCCTTAAGGAGGGAGCAGCAGGAGCAGTAAGAGGGTAATCACCATGAGAACTGAGCCACAGGTAAGGAAGGCGAGACCAATCACAGACATCACAAGTACAGCCTTTAGAAAAGAAGAAATGGCAGTATGCCTGTACACCTATCACCAAGTAATGACTCTGTAAACAACGGCCATTGCTAGGTAATGACCATAAAGAGTAACACTGGAATTATGTTCTCTATGCGGTCGAAGTGATATCCATGTGACATGACAACAGAAGAACATCATTGGAAGCCATTACCAGGCAACAACTGGTGAGGATACAGCAGACTGAGAAGACTTAGTGCATGCTGTAGTGAATTGTAGTGTGTGTGAATTAGCAGAAGTAAGTGCTATAGGTACTTGTAGTTAAGTTCCATAAGAGTTCAATAAATACAATTACCAATCCAAACCCCATCTACTCATACACATGACAATATAATATTACTACATAAGAGCCAGAAACTATTTATCACTGCATTAATCTATGTAAAGATTGCATCTGACCAATACAAACCAAAATGAAACTGTCGCAACAACTTTCAGTGTAAGACTCCAATGTAAAATTTCATCAGAATCCATCTGGCAGTTTCACAGATGAAACATGTGGATGGACAGATGTACATTCAGCTTCCTCATTATTCACTCAGTGAATGCACTTTATCCAAAGAACATTTAAAGTGTATGTTCACAAATACACTTTTCCATTTGTATGGTGTAACTCAGTTTTAAAATACCTGAGCAATTCGAAGATAAGGTATACAAGAAGTAACTATTATAAAAGATAAACTGTACCTTGCCAAGAAGAAAGCAGTCTTCTGGGATTTGGCACCGTGTATATGTGGTGTTAACCGACGTTTCGGAGGAACGTATCGCCTCCATCTTCAGGGTAGAAGAAAAAGTATAAGAAATCTGCAAGCGACAAGACCGTGAGAACGGTAACACGGTGCCAAATCCCAGAAGACTGCTTTCTTCATAGTCACCGCCGTGAAAGCCTCAAATCTGTACCTTGCCAAGTTTAACAAACCCTCTACCAAAACTTCATTGCTTTAGTCCACAATTTCACATCTCCTTCCTTTACAGAGGTTTTACTTGCTAATATATATAAAAAAGTTCCTGATTTCACCTGCTTTGTGTTGGTACCATCCATAAACTAGGAAGAATATATAAAACAGCACTGAGAAGCGCCAAAGAGAAGTTCTGCATTGATGTGCAAAGGAGAAGTGTAGCCAATTCAAGTAATGCAACAATATTGAGGATTGTCCAACTTTCCACTTTTGCTCCCCCATTTCTGAAATGAAGAAACATGCAACTTATCCAAAGGGTATATTAGATAAAGGTAAAATACTGTCACATGTTGGGTGTATAACGCGTGACAAGTAACTTCACGCCTTATTTGATATAGCGAATTTATTCCACTCACTCTTACATTTACACAGTTTACAATTTTACAGTTACTGCCATCTGCAGTATCACACTTACTTCTCCTGCTGCCATTCACTCGGCCAAATGCTAGACTGCAACTGGCTCAATCCTCACTCACTAATCACTCACTGATTTAACAATGCTATTAATAATATCAAGACCATATATCACTGGTCCAAGTCATTTTATTTGTAGTTTTTCCTCATATCACCTCAAAGCGAAAGACACTTCTGACAATCTTGCAACACTGTTTATCTTCCAAACGTTCCACTTTTAAGCAGGAGTTTAATTAACCTTTAATGTACGGACTTTTAAATTGCTGGGAGCCCTCTGTGGCCGGTATTTAAATCGCCCTAATTAATTAAAACTGCAAACTTTCAGAAAAAAAAAATACATATTTTCCGTTCTATGCAAGATAGAAGTACGAATTAAAAACAGTCTGAACGACAATAACATTTTCTACATATACTCAAAGGATCAATTTTTACAAACGAAAATTAATTGTGATTATTTTGTTATGAAACGCAAAATATAATCTTTGTTATATGTGTTATGAAATTCCAAAGGACTTACCCGTTGTTTTTTCTTCAACCATGAATAATGGTGATATTGTAAATATAGTCACACTATATACAATACTATTTTGTTGAGACTGTACACGAGTTTGAACTGTGTCACTTCACAGTTTACGATACACTCTGACACGGGCGCATAGCACTTCTCGAAGCAGTCCATCTCACAGAGTGACACCACCCTTTTTACAGGAGAAGAGCGTGCTCCTGCTTTTATTATTTAGCGAAACACAAGACAACATCTTTGTTTCCCTTTCGTTGGCCAGTGTTGTGAATGTTTCACCTCCAGTCAACTCAGTTGGGCCCCCTGATAATGTTGGCCTCCCCCGAGAAACGCCACTGACCATGATATTCGGCTTGTGTGATTGAAGAATCATCTTGGGGGAGGGGGGTTTCTAACAAATTGAATAAATTATGTTGATTGACAAAGCGACACTCTCATCTGTTGGTAATATTCGCAAAATAGTGATGCAAAGTAAGTATAATAATAGTCAAAAAGAGTGCCAGTCCGACACTCNCGCCATATATAAGTGACATTCAGCCGTTAAAGGTTAAACAAACCCTCCCATTTACAAGTCAGTCAGTACTGTAGTCATATACCTACTACATTATCGACATAAAACACAGAAAAATATGAACTGAAAGAAAAAAAAAAAGACCAAAAACCATGTTTTCTATGGATACTTTGTCATAGAACTACTTACTACACAAAACACAGATGAAGAGTAGAAAATGAAAACCAATGCATGCATTGTAACCCATTCAAGCACAGCTGGAACAGAAGGGTGAAGGCAGCAGTTCATCATGTGGCATGGGGTTAGAGTGAAGTTCCCTATATCACATGTATTTCTGCAGATCCCTCTCCCTCACAATGCCATATCCATGTTAAACAGATTCTATTTTCCTTGATACCATAGTATAACAAGTAGGCTGAGCGCACATTTGTCCTTGCATTCTGGGAAATCAGACATATATATTTGGTTGATGACTCATCATACATCACCTACACATCATGAATCTTCATTACATGCCTTAAATATAAACATCATATGCATTGTATTCAGTGTAGATACTGTAAACATACTGCCACATGTCAGGGTGGTACACATGACATAATTAACAGGTTCTATTTCAGATGATTGGATTCATTAGCACTTCATTTACAAGGTTGCTCAATCACACTTATTACAGCCTTATCGCTGGTTTACACTTCCCAGTCCACTGTTGCACCTACACTAGAATTCTCTATCTTCCCTTGTCTCCTGGCAATGGATCTCTACATAGAAACTAGCACTTCAAATCACTATGAAGTCTTGCCATTTCTTGTTCAATCACCCTGGAACCTCACAACTAAACTTAAAACTCTCCTGGACCCTTCAGCCCTCCAGCTTATGAGTGATTCATAACTGCCCCTGAGCTAATTCTGTCACTCCCTTGGTTATTCTAGGAATCTCGTTACATAGCCATGGCACGGATCATGCAGAAAAGACAGTTATATTGTAAGAAGTGCTGCATAACCTAGCAATTGACCACAGACAACCTAATCCTACAGTTGCTCAGCATGGATTACATAGAAAACACAGCCTCATCTATTGCTGCGTAACCTGGCAACAGATTGTTTACCAAGAATTGGTCTTCATGGGAACTTGTTTACCACCATACTGCCTAGCAATGTGTATACATGCAAGAATATCTAACCATGATATCAGTTCTAAGTTTAGACAGAGCACTGTTCATAGTGGCCTAATTGGTAAGTTGCCACTGGGCGGCATGGAAATTATGACCCATGTAGGACTGCAGGAAGATCAAGAATGTATATACTTCGTCCTTGGACACCCAGTATTACAAAAGTATTTTACACAGTTAAAATCTCTACTTTATTATCTGACTTGTGAAATTTCTTCATAGGCTTTCAAAACAATGAATGTATACTGTCTCTACACCATTTCCTGGCATTTTTCATCTTTCCCCTCCCCTTTCTATTTAACCTCATTCTGTCCTTCTGTCCCTTCTCCCCTGAAATGATATGTAAAACACATGCACCCATGCTCACACTACATATAGGAGATAGTTTAATGTATAAACCAAACCAGTGAATACTTCACGAAAACATCAAATTTCAGGCCAGGTAACAGTAACTTACCTGCAAGCAAACAGTGGAATAAAAAGCATAGACAGAGTCATAACAAGATATCCCACATATATAGACGTGTCAGTTGAAAATCCATACTCAAGACCCTGAGAGCCAAGCATCTGAGGGGAAGACAACAAGGCTATGCCAAGAGCATGTGTTAACAGAACTGTCATTCCAACTGGGACTAAGCTGAAATGGTTTGATGAACCCTGGAAGAATGAAAATAGAATATTATCCAGAAGCATCAAATTATAAACACCCTTCTTACAAGACATAACAGCAGTGGTTTCAAATGTGACAAATGTTTTAAACAAACACATTCTTATTACCCTATTTATGGTTCCAGACAGCATCACATAACAGCCATAATGGGCTTATGGAGCATATTCTTTCACTATATGCTATTGTTTGTTGCCTGGATGAAAAGAACGAGTTTCAGAGGCTGACTCTTTCAGGTTATGAGGAAAGGGTATCAACTTCATTTGGGCTATTATCAAACCCCAAGTTAGACTAAGTGCTACAACTAATACTAGCTTCAACTAAAGAGTCCCACACAGGAAGTAACCCTTCTGCTTTAACCATGTGATTGACACAGACCAAGCCTCTGAAACACTGTTTATTTTCATTTGGACAACAGAGAGCATCAAAAGTCATAAACCTTTAGAAGACTATTGTAGCATTCTGTGTCTGAGTTCCAAGCTTCAAGCATGTTTCATAAAGTGATGGCAAACACATCAATGACAAAATTAAAGGAAAAGAAAGATTAAACTTAATCAGATTTACTGCAATCTATTAATATTTTCTGCATTTCTGTTACCACCAATTCTAAACAATAGGAAAGGATTAACAGTATGTTCATTTTCTTCCGACATACATATAAAACATTACAAGCATTCAGCATTGTCTTCTGCCATTTGATTACAACACGCAGTGAGATCCTGTATGCATATATGAAGAGAATAAGGGTTTTGAGTAGAACTCAAAGCCTACATTTCTACCACACAGACTTCCAAGCCTAAAAATCTATTTTTAATGTCATATTAAATAATACTGTCATATGTTCAGTGACTAGGTATGGGGCTTGGACTGGTAATTGGATTTACTGAACCCTTATAATGCATAAATATAGGTATTATATTTTCAATTTGTTTAGCGGGGGGTGGAGTCCAACTGTGTCCACTCGCCACGGTGGCCACTGATTGGCCTATTGTAGCCTGCCCCAGGTGATTATGATGATGGAGAATTTGGTGGAATGAAGATTGACAGGGGAAACTGAAATACTCGGAGAAAACCCGCCCCAGCGCCACTCTGTCCACCACAAATACCACTTCACCAGACCCAGGATCGAACCCGGGGCGCCGCAGTGGGAAGCCACCGACTAACTGCCTGAGCTATGGCACGGCCATAACTACAGGCAACTACAACATTTCTATGGATCTACACACTATGCAGATCACTGTACTGCAGCACAGTCTTTATGCCTTCACTAGTCACTGCTCGGTCACAGTTGCAACAGTGAAGATTCTTCTGCTCTCATGCTTATGTCATTGCTGGCAAGCTACCATCTCACAACTTACTCAAGGACAGAACTAACTCATGATGGCAAATGACTGTTGACTTAGCACGTGGCCTCATCATCACCTCGGCTCAGACCGCATTGAAAACCCTGCTTCAAAGAATCTCTTCTGTTACTGCACACATATCCAGTGCCATATATATGTGTTCATCAAGTCATTACATTGCAGCGGATTTCTTCTGGTTCCGTTATTCTGGCTTTCAGATGTCATATCACACTGAGCCCTCCTTAAGGCTGCTCATCCCAAACAGCCTATAGCCTTTGAGGTGTTCCATATGCATGTGTGGTTTTGTGGTTTTGCAACATTTCTATACACATACATTAAAATACAACAGTTTCATTCACTACTCCTGTTTCATGTTATACCTGCCTCTTTCTCACTATCACTCTAGAAACATACCCCACGTTTGTCCTGATGTCACCTTAGCAACACCACCAAAACGTTTTTTTTTCTTTTAATTTCTTTGGGTGGGGTGAGACTGAATCTACTTGGTACGTTGGCCACTATTTGGCCTATTGTACCAGCCCCAGACGATAGATGATAATGTGTGGAGCAGTTGGTGGAAAGAGAATTGGCAGGGCAAACCGAAGTACTTGAAGATAACCTGCCCTAGTGCCACTTTGTCCACCACAAAACCCACATTACTTGATCTGGGATCAAATCCTTGGTGGGAAGCTGGCGACTAGCCACCTGAGCTATGGCACGACCTGCCAAAATGTTTTAGTACTGATTTTTAAAGGGTGTGATGCCACAACAGCTTGTCCTAGGTAAAAAAATATCAACACTTGAGAGTTGAAACGTTTGATTTTCAACAATTCTTCCCTCTTTACAATCTTCCGTGTTTTGGCAAATAACCAAGGCCTCTTACGGCCAGGGACTTCTGGGACACTCTGTATATGTTAATAAAAAGCGATAAGAACTAAAGACTTTTTCTGTATAGAGGTGACACTATATTACATAACAAACCTTCTTTTCAGAATGACTAGGTGCTCTTTTAATCTCTTCAGCTTCTTCCTCTTCTGCAGGTTCTGCTTTATTTGGATCCTCCTGCATTTTATGCCAAAGGGCAAATGCTTTAATTATTAGCGCAGAACAAAGTAACCCAAGAGGTGGCATATACATACCTGCAAATTAATGTATAACATTTAAACAAAGCTCTGCAAAAAAAAAACAGTATAAAGTTATTTCTCATAAGTTCTGTATTAAGTATTACCAATAGAGATGAATCTGTCAGTAGCAGGCAGGAGGTAGAAGAAATATGACTGATGAAAACGTTCCAACAGGTTATTTAAACTCCGAAATAATCCTTCAAGCACACTGCAAGAAAATTATCAACACATCAGACAGTAATTATCCAATAACTACGCTGTTAAAACTGCTGGTAAGGGAATCTACAATATATTAAGACAGATGTTTCCAATCTTATACAGTTGTATCCACTCATCAAACTATAAAATTATTCTGCCTTTATCCCAACATACCTTCAATCAGTGCTGACACCAACACAATTTGTTATTTAAAAAATTTATAAAGCTTCTATGGCGTTCTGTTTAAAAAGTTATCAATCAAAAGTCAGCTTATACATCTTTGAAATACAAAAGAAACTGCATGAAAAATTCAATCCATCTATAAGTGTTGTCAAACTTCATCGGCTAGAGTTAAATCTCCCACGACTATGGCACTGGGAAACAGATTTAATCTTCGAGGTAATGGAATTTATATTTAAGATGTACAACAATATGTCTGCTGGGGCCTGCTTAACCGGAACATGCACTGGCGAAGTTGGGTAACTCACACACAGCAAAGGGAAATACTGTGACAGAATTGCTAAAGTACAGGAACTTTAAAATGTTAATATTGCAGAAATATTACAGAGACGGGCAATGCCATGGCGAACACGTATCCCCAACAATGAACACATGCACAACAATCAGCAAGATACTGGAGGCATTATAGCCACCATGCATGCAACAGTCAGGAGCTGTTGGACAGCCTGGAAGAAGACCATGCATCTACTCGCTGGCCAGCAGAGGCAGGCTGCCAGAGTTCTGCACACCATCCCTGGAGCAGCAGTATACGAAGACACTGTTATGGTGCTCAAGGGTCACTACAGAGTCCATCGATTGGCTGTGGCCTACCATTACCAACTGTAGGCCAGGACCCAGCTCAGTGGTGGGTCAATGCAAGAACTTCAGTAGCCACAGAGAAGTTGGCTCACTAGGCCCTTGTTGGGCTACTCCAGCATTACATTCAACCCATGATTTTGTCATTGGGGGATAGGATTAGGAGGAGAAGTAGCAACTCCTCATGAGTGGTGACAGGATGTACAACAAGGCCCTCAGCCAGGTCCTGAAGCTGGCAGCCACATCACCAGCAAGGCTGCAAGTGATACAGGTGAAAGTGCCAAAGGGGCCAGTCGCCATGGGCCTAGCACTGCAGGACCGAGTAACCCATATGATGGCAATATGGAGGTGATGGCCATCTAATGAGAGACTGCTGAAACGAATGCTCCCAGAAGAAATGCTTGAGAGAATGTCAATCCAAACCTGAGAATGAATAAGGGATGGCACAGACTAAAAGGTACTGGTGTCATTAGCCCCGCCTTCTTGTGTCACATTCTGCATGTCAACAAGGAGGAGCAACAATAGCCAAAATTCTGAAGGTCAAACAGAGGACAAGTTATGCCTTATGACCACTGACACCATCCTCACATCTGTAATGATGGCTGGGCTAGATGTCACCATGGGACTCCCCAAGAGAGCCAACCTAGCTGTATATCCTGCAGATGGTGTCTGGGGAGACCCTCCCTGCCTTGAAGAAAGCACTGATAGTGATGATGCTGGGGAGTACAGGCTGCATACCTGGATGTTTGTTGCCAAGATCACTGATGAATTCACTTCAGGGCTGGATGTCTTGCATGCCAACTACACCCCCATGGATTATGGGTGCCATGCAATATGACTTGGCAAGGAAGAAGTGACATTTTTTAATTGTGGCATGACCACTTTCATCCCTGCACATTAAAGCTGGCAGAGAGACAATACTAATATACCAGGGGTTAACTCCCTAGAGTGTCAAGCCAAGAGGAACGTACTCTTCAGGAAGGAGGGGTGGGTCACTATAGCTGTAGCTGCAGGCAGCTGGGGCCATACTGGCCTAAGGAGGAAACAGCTTGATGATGGCAGCATAAGGCTGACTCTACAGGAAGTGAAGATTGGCTGATGTATGGAATAGAATGCCACTGCTGATCGCAGCCCTGCCTACAAGAGCTGGGGCCTGATTAACCACTACAGTGTCACTTGTGAGGACGGACACAGGTGTAGCAGAGTTGCATGCATGAAAGGACTAGTACCTTAAGACTTTTTGGGACAAGCAGCTTTAAGCAGGGAGCAATGAGACATAATGGCTAAAATCCAGAAACTTCAGAATGTTAGAACTGCAGAAACATCACAGAGATACCCACTATGAGGCAACACCATAGTAAGCGTATATCCCCAAAACAAACATGTATATGACAAGCAGGGAGCTGCTGTAAGCACTGTTACTCCCATGTATGCAACAGCCAAGAGCTGTTGGAGGCAGTGTTGCCTAGGCAGTCTGCTGCAAGGCAAATACAGAGAAGGCAGCCAAAATGAGTCATAAGACAAAAAAATAGTCATGGGTCCTGCAGAGCCCAAAACAAAGAACTACTGTGCTGGTGAAGGCCAGCAGTAATTTACCAGACTGACAAACCAGTGACAATTAAGCTAGAGAGTCTGGGGCAAAAGAACACCAAGGAACCAAGAAAGGGGCACCATGCAGCTAATCACAAATGATTGTGAATGCCTGTAAACAGTATTAACCCTTTCCAGTCATAGCATTCATCACATCACACCACATTGAAATGCAGTTCCATGGTGTGTGAGTATAGTAACCATGTATTTACCTGATGATGACTTTAAAAGCCGAAACATGTAGCTAAGGTGATATTGACCTAGACTGTTTCATTGCTGTGTTAAGACGGATCCTAATAAAGAATTTTATATAATAAACATGGCAGGATGCACCCAATAAAAATTATTCTTTTTTTTCTGGTTATTATATAAATTTCCAAAAGTTATGGCAAGTGGCTGAACATTCTTTAACAATTACATAATTTCTATACTCGTACTTCACTTACCGCCCTATCTGGAAATAAAGAGTTGGGCTGCCTCTTCCTTTCTTTTCAAAACCTTCCAAAGTTACAGCTTCAATACCAAACCTACAGATTGAAAACAGCAAACATTAGAAACTTTATATTCTCTTATCGTGTGTGCCATGATGCTAAAATACAATCACATTTATGAGCTACAAGAATTCAAACCCTGAATCTTAGAGCCCTCACTGATAAACTGGAGGACTGACAGGAGACAAGCCAAGCTGCTGACAGCCATCCTTGGTCATGTGTGTTTCATCCTGGTTGAATGTGACCTGATTTGACTGAGACAGGGTAAGTTNCGAGACTGCTACTGTGCAACACAAAATCTTTTGCATTCGTGAGTTCAGTAAAAGTGAGTCTGCGACTGCGTTGCAGCATGCATTTCGTCATAAGTTTAACATCCAACCTCCAACGAGGAAGAGCATTTATCGTTGGAATAAACAATTTGATTAAACTGGCTCTCTGTGTAAGGGTAAAATCCCGGGCCGATCGCGTGTATCGGAGGAGAACGTGGAGTGCATTCGAGTGAACTTTGAGCGCAGCCCAATGAAGTCAACCCGTAGTGCTAGTAGAGAACTTGGACTATCGCAAACAACTGTGTGGCGTGTACCACCTCTTCCCACAAATTTGAATGACCTAAGAAACTGTATCACAGCTGCGGTGAACTCAGTGACGCAAGATATTTGTCATCGAGTGTAGGATGAATTCAGCTACCGTCTAGATGTTATCCGTGCAGCCGGAGGAGGGGGGGCACACTGAACATCTATAAACTTCCATGTATGTATAATCAAGTGTAATTTACAGAATTCAAATGCAACATATAATTCAGGAAATATAGCCAATTGAAATTGTGTCCATCTTTCTGAATCACCCTGTATTGTACAACATTCTAATAGAGTTTCGGATACCCAAGAAACTGATTAGGTTGATTAAAATGTGTTTAAATGAAACATATAGTAAAGTCTGTGTAGGTAAATATTTGTCTGATAAATTTCCTATCCAGAATGGTCTAAAACAACGAGATGCTTTATCGCCACTCCCTTTCCACTTTGCATTAGGAAGGTGCAGGGAAACCAGGCGGGACTGAAATTAAATGGGACACATCAGCTGTTGGTCTATGCCAATGATGTGAATCTACTGGGTGATAATGTAGATACCATAAAGAAAAACACACAAACTTTAAGTGACACAAGTGAAGAGGTTGGTCTAGAAGTAAACACAGAGAAAACTAAGTACATGTTACGGTCTCATCAGCAAAATGCAGAGCTAAATCATCATATAAAGATAGGAAACAGATGTTTTGAAAATGTGGCACAGTTCAGATATTTGGAACGATAACAGATCGAAACCTGATTCAGGAGGAAATTAAGAGGAGATTGAACTCGGGTAATGCTTGCTACCATTCAGTCCAGAATCTTTTGTCCTCTCGTCTGCTGTCCAAAAACATAACAATTAGAATATACAAAACTATAATTTTGCTTGTGGTTCTGTATGGGTGTGAAACTTTGTTTCTGACATTAAGGGAGGAACATAGACTGAGGGTGTTAGTATACAGAATGTTGAGCAGAATATTTGGATCAAAGAAAGATGATGGAAGGGGAGATTGGAGAAAACTACATAATGAGGAGCTTCATAAATTGTACTTTTTTCAAAATATAATTAGAATGATCAAGTCAGGGAGGATGAGGTGGGCAGGGCATGTAGCACGAATGGGGGCGACGAGGAATGCGTGTAAGACAGTGGTGGGAAAGCTGGAAGGAAAGAGACCACAGGGACGACAAAGGCTTAGGTGGATGGACATATTAGAATGGATCTTAGAGAGATAGGATGGGGTGGTATGAATTGAATAGACCTGGCTCAGGATAGGGACCAATGGAGGGCTTTTGTGAACACGGTACTGAACCTTTGGGTTCCATAAAATGCTGGGAAATTCTTGAGTAGCTGCAGAATTGGCGGCTCCTCAAGAAGGGCTCAGCTCCACGAGTAAGTAAGAGTGAGCTACCTACAGCATCAAGATTAAGTTTCTGAGTTAAAGAGAGGAATCCAGATGATTCCCATTTACAGTGAAACCCATACATAATGAATCTCTGGGAGACTGGCTTTCTAAACTGATTTTTTCAATAACTGAGGGTTATGCGAAATTTCATCAAAAAACTGTTCATCTTCTTATATCACTTACTGTATGCAATTACGATAAAATAATTTATTTGCATATGTAGTAACTGTATCTACATAAATAAATAAAATTACATAACCAATACAATTACTTACAGAAATAATTACTGAAATAAACACCGAAAGAGCCTGAGTTGAGAGTTATAGCAATTACAATGGCATACATGGCAAGCATCTGATGTGTATTAAATATGTGATGTTAGTCACCAAACATTATAGCTGCATGGTACCGGTTTCTGGCAAGAAAACTTGAATATTTACCACAGCCTCACTAAACCAAGGAAAGAGTTCCAGAAGGTTAAAATTTTCTCACATTTAATGTAGGTTATTTTCTAAACAGAAGTTTACTGAATACATGAAAATAACACATTTTTTACAACTGGGCTTTGGCTGGAACCAAAAAAGTAATCACGATTTCATTAAATCAGGATTTCACCATATTCAGGTTAAAAAAAGCAACATTTTTATCAGAAGAAAATATAAGCAAGCATGATCATTTAATAAGATAATTTGAGTATCATTGCAAGGAGTAAAATGCCCTACAGTAAAAGAGACAGAGAAAGAGTAGTACAATACACAGCAGTGGAGTTTAAACCTTTAAGTACTACCTATTTAAATTATATCTGATTACAGAACATGCAGAGTTGAGGCAAGATCCCTGTCATGTTCGCAAACCTTGCTGGATCAGAGTTGTATTACACTAGTGTGCCAAAATTTCCCTATGCACCACCATGTAAGAGAGACTGGTTTAGCAGGATGCTGAAACTAGCAGGCCTTAGTTACGCTGTGTCATGCTCTTTCTTGCAGTGTCACCAAGGGGAACTTAATGAATATGAGGTAGTGGTAGTACTGTATCTACTAGCAAAGGGAGAAACTCTCTTTATCATTAATGTTGTAGCCAGAAGCCTGAGGTATGGTTCTCAGGCACAGCAAAGCAGTTCTATATAAACAAAATAATTATCAAAATATTTAATCACTTTTTAAACCCTTCATGAGATTTTTTTTTCTTTTGTGTGTCGATCTGAACAAGCATGAATACAATATCCATTGAAGTATTAAGAAAATTCTTGGATGAATTATATTTGGGGAAATATGTCAGAGGTTGTGATAGTGAGAAGTGTGGGGGTGATTGCTACTGCAATGTGAGAGAGGATGAGGCATTGTAACTTACAAGGTGTGTCCCAAAAGTCATGAAATATATTTCTTTCCCACGCTCCTACAACCGGTTGGGTTGGGGGGGGGAGGCCTTTAGCTTCACAGCGCACCCAAGGTCAGTCTGCTCGAGCATCGGAGGCATCAGTATTGCTGATTTAGTGCACCTGTGTTTTGTGACCACGTCATGGCGTGCAATGGCGGATACTTTCGAACAATGTTGGGTGGTCAAGTTCTGCACAAAGCTCAATAAAAAAGCTGCCGAAACTCAGGAACTGCTTAAGCAAGCCTACAGGGAGTCTGCTCTATCATATGTGCAAGTTACAAGGTGGGTGAAAAAGTTTAAGTAGAAGAAGGCGAAGATGAGCAAATCCAAAGTGAAAACAATGCTCATCGTCTTTTTCGACGCCAAGGGTGTGGTCCACAAAGAGTTTCTACCCCAGGGACAGACCGTCAATGTTCCCTACTACATGGATGTTCTACAAAGATTAAGGAAAAGGGTCATCCGCATGCGAAAAGACATCGCCGCTAACTGGCGGCTGCATCATGACAATGCGCCCAGCCACACGTCTCTGCTGGTCCCTGAGTTCCTGGCGAAGCACCACGTGGCAACGCTGCCACAGCCACCCTACAGCCTAGCTCTGGCTGACTTCTTTTTGTTCCCGAGGTGAGGTTCCCGTCGAGGCCTTTGAGGGGGCGTACTGGGCATAGGAGAGTCGGTGGAAGAAATGTGTAGATGCTCATGGACAGTACTCTGAAGAATATTAACACTTTGTACTGATATCATCAATAAATTTAAAATATATATATATATATATTTCATGACTTTTGGGACACACCTTGTATGTCCTGTTGTAACCTACACACACCCTACAATCCTCACTTCAGTAAGAGAACTTAAGATAAAAGCCACTGTGCATTCTGTTATGACCAGCTAGATCTCAAGCATGGATAGTATGTTTTGCAGACTTTATGAATTCACTGACCTATGGAAAAGTCCATGATTCCCGTTAGGAACCCCAGTAGCTTGTGTAGTAACCATTGCCATTAATATCTTGAATGAATGAAGCCACTCTTTATATATGTCTCTGTAATTACTATTTTCCTATTAAAAGAAAAAGAATTAACAAACTGTTAGGCAAACAGGAATCTTTGAATTAACAAGAATGTTTTCATCTCAGTGTCACTAATTTCTTGTTCACTAAATAACATGTGCTTGGGTAATAACACACTAATTTTAAATTACATCACCAAAATATGAAAACAGAAGACTGAAATTAAACATGGTACCCACAACCAATTAAAGCAATATAAGTTAATATGGGATAGCAAAAAAGATTAATTTTTCTTAGCCTTTCATCATTAACACATACTAGATTTGATTTTGAAGCAAGCAGTAATCATGTTTGCTGATTAAACAGTGAGATATTATTTAAATATGCATTCTTACCCTATTTTTGAATGTATGTCTGACACCTTCCTTGGAGCACAGCCTGTGTACCAAGTTCACTAGATCTAGGTTTGGTAACTGACCATTCAAGCCCTCAATTTTCACATCTATATAACCTATCTTTTCAGCATGAAGCTCCAGATTTATAGCAGCCTGCAAAAAGAAAAGTATAATAACAAACATGAATTCCACAAAAGCAATGGTCTGGGAAGATATTTCAGCAAACTAACAAAGACAGTGTAGAACTTAATCAACAGTAGAGGGTCAGCACATGGCTCTGTCCGTGAAGAGGTTCTAATTCTGATTCTCTTCATGCATGCAGCAACAGTTTCAAACATATGTCACCTGCATCTACAGACCTTCAAATCAGCAATGATATGGTTTTCATGCTGCAGTCCAAACACAATTTAGTCATAAATCCATGGCATATGACCTTCTTTGAAAAGGTGACAGTCATTTGGTTACTTCAGGAATTCCCTGCTATTATATAACCTAATGATTCAATGCACTATACAAGTTCATCACACGTTCAAACAAGTCCAAACTGGACCATTTGAAGTCTGTTGAACCTACTCAAACCCTTCACACCCCATTTCTGTTATCTATACTAATATCTTCCAAGTTCCAAATCGTGTGTCCATTTTCCATATCTCACTCCCATGCCACAGAATTCATCCATGTCTGAGATCCTATGTGACATTTTATAACATGCTAGTCATTTACAATGTGGGGCTGTTAACTCAATGCTTAAACCTCAAGCTATAAGGCTTCCCCTGGGTTGTCCACAATGGCTCACCTAACATATTTGCAGCTACAATCCATATCCATGGGAAATTGCTCCCACCTGTAACCTGAGGATATGTTATGCCACAACAAGAAACCCATTCAACATGGAAGAAAGTGTTCAGGAAAACAACTGCATAATCCTATAATTACAGGATCCTTCCAGAAATATACTCCAGTTTTGAAAAAATAAAAGCAAGCTCATGAGATCATCTTGCTGTCTGTGTATCCCCCCTAACAACCTCTGAATGCCTAAACCAATCTTCATTAAACTTCATATGTAAGAGAATTTCACAGCACCTGAATCCATGTCATCAGCATACTTCATAAATCCCTCCCATCAGGAACACCAACACCATAGCTTCTGAAATTTGAGGCAAAACCTTAACAGTCCTACAACTACTTTACCAATCTTCATGAAACTTGATATATATATCATGCCACCTGAGCCCATCTCAATGGTGCATTTCATAATTCCTTTTGACCGGGAATACAAACATTACAGCCATTCAAACTGCTAAGGTCAAATTTTAATACTGCCTGAATGCCTGTATCAGTCTTCATGAAACTTGGTATGTATTGTCAAATGTATAAGTGACTACAGATGAGGTTTGAATTGGTGATCAGATTTAATGAACTCTCCCAGATCTGTGACTGCAAGTAATTAAAACCATTTCAATAATTCATAAACTTTAAAGTTCACTAGAGCATACATTTAAGTCTTCTCAGTCTGCTGTCTTCACCAGACTCCTGGTAATGGCTTCCAATGGTGAATGTTCCTCTTCCTCTGGGTGCCAAATTGTCCCTTGCCTTAGCTACAGCAAATCTCAACTGACTAACTCAGTCACTCACCAACAAACTCAACTGAGTCTGAGTCTTATATTACGACTGATAGTCCATTGACCAGTCTGTCTTGGAATAAAGCATCCTTTTGGGGCTAAGAACCAGATTTTTACTACTGTCAGACAGTTGCGGGTTTGTTGGGGGGGGGGGNGAACAGACTGTCCAGAAGAGACCATCCCTCTGTTGCTGTTTATGGGGCTGTTTCCTAGCTGTTTGTGTCATGATTACTGCCTAGCAACAGGTCTACATGCCACAGTATATATGTTGCCATCTGAGGCCATCTCAGTGATGTGCATCATAAACCCCTCTCATCTGTAATACCAACACTATAGCCTCTCAAATTGTTGTGGTAATACCCTTGATATTACTCCACTGAATCGACTCCCATAAGACTTGGTATGTATATCATGCCACCTGAGGTCATCTCAATGGTGTACTGTAACCGTACGTCCCTCGTCAAAATTATATAATTAAGAGTATGATTTAGTTATGCATTGTTCAATACCGTGAGAGACGCTCCATCGGCGAGGTACCATCCCCGGACCGTCTGGTTGTAATTCCGCTATTGTCCTCCTTAGGCTAAGGGTGCCGCTATTGTCCCTAACGCCGCCTGTTTACTCCCAGTATATCATAAACCGATGAACGGACCGTGTGCGAGACCAGCCGGGAGGGGTCTTGGATTCCTTGAAGACCGACAGAGGTTTATGGGCATCTTGAAAGATACGTATGTAGGCCAGATGTCGGGCTCGACCCTTGGATTTCTCTTTTTATTTTCTTGTTGTTCTGATACCAACTGGGGGACTTGTAAAGAAGATGAGGAGGCGGTTATAATGAGCAGAGGAGGACAGTAGTTGGAATGTAGATAGAGAGGAGAGAAGTGTTCAAGAGTGGTGTTAGCTAGGCGGCGGACGGAGCTGCTAGCTAGGAGAATAATATCCATATTCTGTATTGATGAAATTTTAAATTAAAACTGCCATCCACGGTGCATTCTGGAGATCCCGGATTGATTTACCCCGAAGTGTGTTCCACTCCCTTCTCCAAAGCACCCGTATCCCTGAGAGAGAGAACTCAAGCTCGAGCGACAGTCGTGGCAACTGTAAGTCGGCGGTCGGCTGCAGTACTTAAGAAATCTCTCACATCCGCAGTACCAACATTACATCCTCGCAAATTATTGTGTTACAGTATAAAATGTTCTCTGAAACTAAAGTCTTCATTCACCACAAAATATGTAACTGGAATACTCTGCCCCCCCTTACACTCCAGATAACAATGCTTTTACTACATATTAGGGGGGACCCAAAAATAACCAGAAACGACCTGTTGCGTGCGCATGCTTTGTAGTTACGAGTTGTGCTGCTAGGTGGTGTTATCTGGGGGTCTCCCGTGACTGTTAGTGAGCTGGCGTCAGTCTGAGTTAAGTGGTTTGTCTGTGGTGCTCTGTTGTGTGCGTTCCTGTTTCAACCCTTTGGCGATTAGTGAGATGGCCGACCAGAAGGAACAAAGAGTGTGCGTGAAATTGATGAAGATCGTCGAAAGACCACTGACCAACTTTCTGAGGAAACGAACATCTCATGGAGCACGGTCCAGCGAATTTTAACCGAAGGTTTGCACATGAGATGGGTGTCTGCAAAATTTGTTCCTCGCTTGCTCGGAGATGACCAAAGAGAAAACCGCGTGAATGTTTGCCGCGACTTGAAGAGTGAAGTGCAGTTTTCCCTAACAGAAAGCAAAATTTCACACACACTCTTTGTTCCTTCTGGTCGGCCATCTCACTAATCGCCAAAGGGTTGAAACAGGAACGCACACAACAGAGCACCACAGACAAACCACTTAACTCAGACTGACGCCAGCTCACTAACAGTCGCGGGAGACCCCCAGCTAACGCCACCTAGCAGCACAACTCGTAACTACAAAGCATGCGCGCGCAACAAGTCGTTTCCGGTTATTTTTGGGTCCCCCTTCGTATGACTATGAAAATAATTTTTGGTAGACCCCTACAAACATTCTAAATTTCACTGGCTTCAATTGCCTTGAATTAGGCACTTACTTAACTGTAAGTCCAAATAAATTGCACCACAAGTGAATTCCTGCAGTGCACATGTTTGATTCTCACATACCACAAACAAGCAATACCATACTGCATAAAGACTGAACTCCTACGTTGTATCCAGGACAAAGATATTTACTTTGATGGACTTGATAAAAATTAATATTTGTGTTCAAGCAGAAATGTAGAAAAACAAATATGGCATTCACTTAATGATTTAAATGGGCCAGTAGAGTTCAAAAGTAAATGAAGAGTAAGAATGTAAAGAGGTGAAGGTGGAAGACATCCAACAGTGGACCTATCCATGAAAATTATAACACTGGAAGACCTTTGAGACAGGATAGGAATGGGTTACATTCATTTCTGGAGGCATTAAATCATGGCTTAACATAATTTTCCTACAGGTANGTTTTATGGCTTCTTTTTCTTTGGCAAAAATTAGAAAAATACACACTTCAATGTTACAAAATATAAAACTCCTGTCATCGTTGTCTCTATATGCAGACTAGGAGAAGTAATGTCAAAGAATGTAAAGAGGTGAAGGTGGAAGACATCCAACAGTGGACCTATCCATGAAAATTATAACACTGGAAGACCTTTGAGACAGGATAGGAATGGGTTACATTCATTTCTGGAGGCATTAAATCATGGCTTAACATAATTTTCCTACTGTTATCACTTTCAGAAATTTACAAATAAAGAGAAGAAATAAACACTGTCTTAACAAATTCATAGTACAATCCAAGAAAAATCTTGTTTCAGATATAAGACCCAATGAGAAATCTGAAACACATGAAAGCAGTGAACTGATTATTAACTATGAAGGGCTTTCACATACTTTCTCATGTATGACTGACCCTGACTATGTCAGGTTGGGAATGAAACAAACTGTTGCTTGGTAAACCTGTGCTGATTACTGAATACTGAAGAATAATGAAATCCACCTGGCCAGTAAAGACAGTTTCCACAAAACCGATATTCTGGGTCTGGGCCCCTAGTTTGCAGATTATTATTTTTCTGATGATACCAATTACATTGTTTTATTTAGGGTGATGGTCTCCATATATTACTAAAATTTTACCAAATCTTGAGACACTTCTGAGAAAATCGCAATTCTGTGTTCTAGATGCCATCTGAAAGGCCCATAATTTCAGAGCTGGAATGGTTAGATTCACTGTGCAGTGAGCTGTGTCCATCCACATGTGGGTCGAGAACCCCGTTCTTCTACCCACTTAGACCCGTGAATCCCTACTCTATATGGGTAAGGGACAGGCTCACAAGAAACGACTTGCTTGTNCAGGTACTAGTGTGGTGAACATCCATACACAGGGGGGACAGAAAACCACTTTTTGTCATCAGGGGGGAGCTAGAAACATGTAAATCTGTCACATTCTTCAGACTGTTTCCATGATCAAAATACTCTGCCCCCCCCCCTCTTTCACACACATAGATATAGATATTTATTGTATTTTTTGCCCTTTTGGCTTATAAATTCTGAAGCCTTCCATTTTCATGTAATGGACANAGGACGATGGGCCAGGCCAGCCGGATCCGCTAGTCAGAAGCTGGCATGGAACATACGGCACAAGTACACATAAACACAACTGGCATCCTCAAACATATAAATAAATATATATTGATAACATATGTATACAAATGGACTCTGCCTGAGGGGCAGGGACTGGTCANGTTGGAGAAGTGGCCATGTGCAATTTGCTGATGCCACTAATGACATTAATAACCATCCCATTTAATTAATCTTCCTGCAGGCTACAATGCCTCTATGTCTCTGTCACTGTCTGGAAAGATCTGGTCACTTTCCACACATCTACAGATTGTACTCTTGGCTCAAAGAGGCGCTCTGCAGACTCGGGAAGATGGGATATTTTTAACATTACATAGGCCTTCCAAATGTAACTGTCTTTGTATATGGAACAGGGATGTCTTGGCTGTGAAAAGAAAATCTGAAAGCTTAACTAGGTAGATTGGTAGACATATGTTTAACAAGGTTTTTCGGTGGGAAAACATCTTCAAAAGCGACCACTTGATAAATGTGAAGTGATAGAATGTTATTAAATTCTTCAACGAATAGGTTGGAAGAAGTGAAGTGTAAAATCTAACTCTTTGATTTTAATTAATACCTTTTTTCATAGTTTTGCATAAAATTGACATGACTTGTATTCTTCATGACTGTAAAAGCATGAAACAAATCAAATCCAACATAAACCACTGCCATATACTCCTCGGATCTCATATTTTCTGGACTACAAGAGATGTAATGTTTATACTTCCATGACACTCTTCTCAAGAGTTGTGCTTGTGAAGAAGGGACAAAGGCGAGTTTGACACTAATGTACTCATAAGAGAGTGTTTCAGACATGCACCTGCCCCTTCAACACTACATCAAGATCATGACAGCTGGAAGACTTTGGTTTAGGTAGTGTTTACGCTGTGCCTTGTATTGCCACAGAAATTAGCCAGTGAATTTAGTTAATTATGTAAAAACAGATCTGTTTCTGCTCTCAATTAATTAAGGACAATGCCATGAAGGACATATGAGGGAGTGAAGATATAGCTACACCATTCTTGACCTCAGCACTAGATAGAGGTATACTGTCAGCTTCAGACCCCAGCTGCTTTACCCCCTGGAGAAATAGCCCCCAGTACAAATTGGGTAGGAGGGCCCACTTTATTACAGTTAATTACATAGAGCAGTTACTTCAGCACTCATCACAGTGGCCACGCAGTCTAAGGCATGAACTGTCTTCTCTCGCTCGAACACTAGGATTGTGGGTTTGAAACCCCCCCAAGGCATGGATGTCTGTGTGCATTTATTCTGTATTTGTGTTGTTCTGTGTGTAGGTAGCGACCTTGCGACATTCCGATCCCCTGTCCAAAGAGTCTTATCTACTGTGTATAAGAAACTGAAAAAGTGGCCAAGGTCCAACAAAAAAATGACTGTAGAGATATAGACAGATAGTTATTTATAGGTACAATGTGTGGAAGTAAAAGTAATACACAAGAACATCACAAGAACATTACAGAACAAAGACAACAGACAAGTACAACACACCTTTCTAGGCTGGACTTCTTTCTATATTAAAAGAGGCTTTATGGAAGAAGAGAAACATAGAATTCAGTTTGGGTATCACTAGCTATACTTTCCAAAGTTATATACCCATATCCATGAATGATGACTTATTATTTATTACCTGTATTGCTCCACCCCTACCCATCATATCACCATGCTCCAGCACACCACTTCTCCCACAAGTGGTTTTATGGTAAGCCTCAAGCCAAGCTTGTACTCCCAACTGTTCATGTTCAGTCACCAGAAATATCACATCCTTCGACCAGTATTTCTGACCTAAATAATATCATACATCTACAGATACTCAGAAACACGAAAATGTCACATATCTTTCACCAACATTAAAATGCCTATCAAGATTATGTTAGTATGATACTTGCATTATCTGCTTCTAATACAGATGCTGTTATATCTGAACTATGTTATTAATTACCATTTTCTCCACTATACTTCTGACGCAACATGAATACAACATGTATTCAAAATGCACTTCTAAATGGATGAATGCTATGAGTTGCCTCATGTTAAGTCTACAAACCTAGATTTCAAAGAAACTGAAAGCTAATTATAAACAAGCTATGATACTGATGCACTTGAGGTTCTCATGATGATGAATATGAAGAGTGCTTCTGGGATGTGATGCCATGAAGTTTTGGAGGAAAAAAACAGGACCATAGACAGTTTGGATATCATGTAAGATATAACACATGCGGTCTGTAGTTACCTACAACTTTTCTTCCATGCAACTTCCTCTCAGGAAAATAAGCTGATAAATGTATACATGCCCTTCAATCGTGTGGGCTTTAAACTGACTGAAATGCAACATAGTAATAATCATACAATATGCTATATACTTACTATATTCACTGACATCAAAATCTATCAAAGGGCTAAAAAGATGCAAGTAAAAGTTTATGAAATTCTTTAGTAAAGTTATATTTTAGCATCCTGTTGCACTGATTTAAGTCCATGATTTATTTCAACCGTCTTCCAGTGCATACACTCATCTANTTAGTAAAGTTACCCTTAAAAGGATTCAAAATGGTATACACAAGTATAAGTTTATATAAGACAATAAGTAAAATTACTCTTGGAATGTATCAAACCAAACCAAACTCAAGAAAGTTTGTCAACATTCAGTGCAGCTCTATGACACCCAGTTTCATCTTAACTCCACCAATCACAGTTTAGCAGAGTTACATGTGGATGAACATAATGAAGTTAAAGTTAGTTCCAAAATTCCTTTCTTTTCCTAAATGTACGTGTACTTAAATATACCCAGTCTTTTAACCAGATTCATCATACTGAATGTGGACCAATAATATTAATTAGAATGCATATATATTTTATTAGGTGTTACTTTGAGTAGATCTCTTTTGAATGTAATAATTTTTTAAAGGTATTTCCACATGATGCTAGGACCTACTTCATCAGTTCTATGAATTCCTCAACTAATCTAAGGTAAAGTGTGTAACTCACGTCTGAAGAACTTTGCAAGGGCAAGCATGATTGCTACAGATGGAACAGTTCCAGGGTGAACACTGCTCGGTGGCCGATATGGGACACTCAAAACCAATGCCTCGGTGCTTGAACTCCGGGGAGCACGAAGAATTGCATAGATATTTTTCCCAGTATACTTCTGTCAAATATCAAAGAAATCTTATTTAAGGAAAGTGAACATCCATTACAGAACTCTCAATTCATGATGATAAAATTTAAAGACACAACAACTCCCCTGCTTAATATTATATAAGTGTGATGGTAAGTCACAGCATATAATCCTTAATCCTTCACATTACTTTTATTAGTGACATTTTTTGTACAATCTTTTTTCAACTATGAAAAGAAATGTGGATAAAAGTACTTTATTCCTTTTTTTATACACATTCTGCATTTACTTTAATTATCATTTCATTTTTCTCCCGTTCAAACTGCAAGGGATTGTAAACATTCATTGTGAACGAGATATAATGAAAAGCCATTCAGACAAATTTCAATGATCTAAATGTATTCACAAAAACAAAAAGTCATTAGAATGAAGTTGTATTTTAGCGTCCTGTTGCACTGATTTTCGTCCATGATATACATAGTGTCCGTCTTGCAGTGCATCCACTTTTACTTGTCACTTCACAACATGTTTTGGCACCATAGTGCCATCATCAGGTGCTCCACTTACACTAATCTATTGCATTGCATGCCATTATGTCAATGTGAAATTATTTAAAAAGTATTTTAAAATATTCGTCAGTTATAATAAGAGGAATGACTCCCATAGTGGAGGAACCATGCACGGGTTTTGAATTGGGACAGATGAGATGAATATCTTAACAAGATTTTAGTATACAAAAAAAATTATTATAACTGACGAATATTTTAAAATACTTTTTAAATAATTTCACATTGACATAATGGCATGCAATGCAATAGATTAGTGTAAGTGGAGCACCTGATGATGGCACTATGGTGCCGAAACATGTTGTGAAGTGACAAGTAAAAGTGGATGCACTGCAAGATGGACACTGTATATATATCATTAAAATGAAGATTTGTGAAAAAGTACAAAATCTTTAAAAATAGTTTTTGTTGGAGCAGAAGCTTCTTGTTTGGCGGTCAGCCACACATCAAACCAACAAAATCATGTGAATGGCAACAGCTTGGTAACCACACAACCTAGAATTAGTTTGAGGCAATTCATAACAAAAGCAGAACAGAAGTACGGTGACATACAAGCTGAAAGTGTGGCAGTTTCAATCAATTAACTGTTGCCTGAGGGTAGCCTTATAGGGCCGAAACATGTTGCAACAGTAAAATAAAATGTGATTGTAATTACATTTTAAGAAATGTAAGTGCAATTGTAACAATATTTTAAAATAAAAGTTTATGTTGCATTAGAGACAGAAACATGAGGCTGAGTGATGTATGAATGCAACAGGATGCTGAAATATAATATCTCTCAAACTTGGCTGGTCAGCGTAAGTAAGTGATTAAAAAATGTGAACAAACTAACATTACAGCCTTTTATAATGCAAGCATTTTGGCACAAGATGGGGGACAAGTGGCAGGGCTCTTGCAGATATTGTACTGAATCTATGGGTTCTTTAAGGCCGGGCCATAGCTCAAGCGGTCAGTTGCTGGCTTCCCACTGCAGCGGCCCAGGTTCGATCCTAGGTCTGGTCAAGTGGGATTTGTGGTGGACAAAATGGTGCTGGGGCGGGTTTTCTCTGAGTACTTCGGTTTCCCCTGCCAATCTTCATTCCACAAAATTCTCCATCATCATAATCAACTGGGGCAGGCTACAATAGGCCAATCAGTGGCCACTGAGCCGAGTTGACCCAGTTGGACTCAACCTCACACTAAGCGAAAAATGGGTTCCTTAAACTAGTGGAATTTCTTCACCAGTTCAACAGCTACTTGCTTGAAGAGTGACGTCTTCTGGGACGTAGCGCCATGCAGATTTTGTGTGAACTGATATTTCAGAGGAATGTATCGCCTCAATCCGGAGGGCAGAAAAATCTGCAAGTGAGGAACCGGCATCTCAGCAAGTCATGGAAGCCTCTTATCTGCTCCCTCAAGAAACCTCCAGAACATGAGGCCAGATCGACAAGGCCATGCAGGTCAATGCATGCTTGGCAGCTTAGCCTCAAGACTATTGGGTCAATATCCCCTCTGGCCTGCTACCTGCTGGCCCATCTCGACAGACCCTTCCCCTCTCCTCTCTATTGATTTCCCACGTAGCCCACTCTCCTTGCCTTCCTGTTCTTATGTAGCTGGGTGTTTTTGACTGGTGACTTAGTCTGCAGCCACCTGCTCCGCTGGTTTCTTGCTTGCAGATTTTTTTACCCTGAAGATGGAGCTGACACATTCCTCTGAAACATCAGTTCACACAAGATCTACACAGCGCTACATCCCAGAAGATGGCATTCTTCATAGTCACTGCTGTGAAAAACTCAAATCTGACATTGTTACTTGCTTGACAAGTAGAACTATGCTCCATTCAACTGGTTGGTTTTTTTAATTCAGAACATCCTTAAGCCAACTAATATACATATGTGTGTGTATATATATATATATATATATATCACATAATTTATCTTCATCTAAAGGCCTCATGTGCATGGAAATATAACCTACAATCACTAAATTTCAGGCCAATTAAAGAATTATGGATTAGCTACGTCAGACTACAAAACAGCGATTGTTATTTCTGCTGCTCCAGCTGCTGCTGATGAGGATTATTACAATGACAAGAATGATGATGATGTAAATATTTCTTACCATACCCAGTCCCAATGGAGAGTTAAGTGTGAAGTTGTGAGTGTATGTATCCAGGTTAAGCTGCCGAAATTTAGCAAGCAGCCAAGAGAATGGTATTCCATCAGGGTATCTGGCTGCCTCATCGAAAAGCTCAGATTGGTACACCTTAGCTACTGCATCTTCATCAAATTCACCCTTCACAAGTCCAGGAAGTAAAGCATTCTCAGAGAAATATGTACCTGTTATCATAATATATTACATGCAAAAATCCTCTGATTAGACCTTGATAACCACATAAAATATAATGTTTATTATCAAAAGTTCTATCTTCTGGGATAAACCATCATGCAGTCCACTGAAAAGCAATCAATGTTTCAGAAGAACATGTCCCTTAATCTTCAGGGTTGAAGAGTAAGCCAAACAAGAAACCAACATGAAGCAGGTGCAAGTAAAGTATGTAGCATGTGAGAACATGGGATTATAGAGAAACAGAAGGGCCCTGGGAAGCCAACCTGTGAGTTTCACTATGCCATGTAGGCATGTGCACACTGGCCTTACTGGGGCACCAACTCTGCCCTCTCTGGACAAACATCAATCCTAAGACTGTTTATTGTACTACACAGTCAGTCAACAATGCAACAAATTGTTCCTTCTTTCTTACACTTTCACATTCAACACAACATGTTCTGGTCCTAAGCGGCCATCTTCAGGGGTTTTACTATGCTAAAACCGCTACACTACACTAACATTCTCCATTCATGGCACATGCAACTGCACGCTTCATGATTTAAAATGTCATACTTGTAGTCAATTGGTATGCGCTAAAATAGCACATACTGTAGTTCACTTAATTTAAATCAATAAAATCTATTAAAATTTTGTATTAAAATATTTTATTACAGGATCAATTCTAAGCCTTTCTATACTTCCCTGGACTTCCTTAAATGTCTTTATTCTTCTTATTCCCAACTGCATGCCTGTAAGCCACATTACTTCCACACACTCTCACCTGCTAAAACAGCCCTTTTCAGGAACAAACCCTGTCCCTCTTCTCTTGTCTATCAGTCCACCCTGGTTCCCTTACAGAGCCAATGGAAACTGATGGCTCCTAATAGCTTGCCTTGGTTCTCTGAGAGAGAGTGTTCAATGGGCTACATGACATTATATCCCAGAAGTCATAACCACTGCAAGAACTTCAAATCCTTCATAATGCTTGGCACGCTACTACAAATGCTTTATAATCTTGTATATACATAAAACTGACATTCTATGCTTAAAATTATTCAAGAAAGACTGCTTATGAATGTGTACCTGCATTGAAGTGTTCATGGGCTAAAATCATAAACCATATTATTCCTCCAATGTACAGTACAACACACAATTTATTATGAGAGGCCACCAAGAGTTGAGTGAACTTGCCACTCCCAGCACCTGGATCAGTCAGCAAACCCATCCTTTACAAGAAACAATTCCTGAAGAAAAAAAGAAACAAATAATTTATATAAATACACACAAGGCAAATGAATAAACACAAAACCTTGGTAGGTAAATCCCATTTGGAAGACCAACTGCAAACACATCGCACTGAAGATATGATAAAATGAGAGAGGTTATTCAGTTATTTCAAAACACTGTAAAAACTGCTGCTGGAATGGGACAACATAAAAAAATTAGGAACAATCTCATGAAGCCACCTCCTCAATCAATCAATCAATCAATCACACACTAACTTACTCAATCATGGAGCTGAGCCCTTCTTGAGAAGCCGCCAATTGTGCAGCTACACAAGAACTTCCCAGCCATATTATGGAACTGAAAGGTTTATTACCATGTTCACAAGAGCCCTCCACTAGTCCCTATCCTGTGGCACATTGACCCAGTCCATACAATCCCATCCCATCTCTCTAAGATCCATATTAATATTATCCACCCACCTACATCTTGGTCTTCCTATTGGTCTCTTTCTTTCTGGCTTTGCCACCAATATCATATATACATTCCTTGCCTCCCCCATTCATGCTACATGCACGGACCCACCTTGTCCTCCTTGATTTGATCATTCTAATTATACATAGAAAAAAGTACAATTTATGAAGCTCCTCATTATGTAGTTTTCTCCAACCTCCCCTCACTTCATCTTTCTTTGATCCAAATATCCTCCTCAGTACCCTGTTCTCAAACACCCTCGGTCAATGTTCCTCCCTTAATGTCAGAGACCAAGTTTCACATATAGAACCACAGGCTGCCTAAGATCATAAAAATTAGAATGCACAAAACTATAATTTAGTTCTGTATATTCTAATCTTTATGTACAGAACTATTAGGCTTATTTTGGAATCTATCCATCGTCTGGTATATATAAGACAGTCATTAAGACTAGCTCTTTCTAACAGGCCCAACTGAGTAGGTCTATCCTGCCCCATCCACCTGAGAACGGAGACAGATCCAGTCTCCGAAACGTTGTGGTTTTTGTCTTATACATACCAGACACTGGATAGAGTCCAAAATAAGCCTAATAGTTCTGTACAGTATACACCATAGTCAGAATCCTTTCAAGTCTATCTAATTTTTATGCTTTTAGACAGCAGATGAGAAGACAAAAGGTTCTGGGCTGAATGGCAGCAAGCACTATGTAAATTCAAGATCCTCTTAATTTCCTCCTGAATCAGGTTTTGATTTGTTATAGTCATTCCCAAATATCTGACCTTAACCACCTCTCCAAAACATCTGTTAGCTATCTCTATGTCATGATTTTGCACTGTATTCTGGTGACAAAACAGCAGCATATACTTAGTTTTCTGTTTCTGTATTTCAGCATCCTGTTGCAATTGTTCACATTAGCGTCCATTTGTCTATAATCCGTCTAAATTGCAACACTTTTTATTTTACACTTCAATACACTCTCTAAAACTACATGTTTTGGCCTCAAACAGCCATCTTCAGGTGTTTTTTTACAGATATTCAATTAAGATTGTGTCGAAACTGTTACACTGTTTCACTGTTCTAATTTATTTTAAAAAACCACACGATGTAGTCTTCTTTTTAATTAAGATGAGATAAAATTCTTTTATAATATGTTACTTATTGCTTTGCTTCACTCAGGGTGTTGACATTTCCGTAAAATATGTTTTCCTTGGCAGCTTGTTCCTCACGTTAGTTATCTGTAATTTATAAATTCCTATATTAATGTTATTTTCTATTTGTTATTATTATTATTATTATTATTATTATGTAGTGTTAGAGAGTGTATTGAAGTGTAAAATAAAAAGTGTTGCAATTTAGACGGATTATAGAAAAATGGACACTAATGTGAACAATTGCAACAGGATGCTGAAATACAGAATCATAAATAGTAGCCATACTAAAGGCATATATAACTATATGAATTGTAAACGAAAACTGTTACACTGTAACGCGAACATAAATTTCAACAAAACCTATTTGAAAAAAAGACTCGTACCAAAATACGCAATTATGAAATTATCAATAAACAATGAAGCAGCTAAGACAACACAAACACAAGCCCAAACGTTACGTACAAAAAACGAAATAAAATTCTTATATAAAAAGAAGGAACAATTAAATACACAACTGTACCACGCCCACACACACAATGCAAACATATGGCAACAGACATGGGATAACATTGAAAAATCCATAATTCAAAAATTACAACAAGAAATGAAGAAAGTGTACCTCAAACAAGAAAAATTAACACACATGATTAATTGAATATCTGTAAAAAAACACCTGAAGATGGTCGTTTGAGGCCGAAACATGTAGTGTTAGAGAGTGTATTGAAGTGTAAAATAAAAAGTGTTGCAATTAGATGGATTATAGACAAATGGACGCTAATTATTTTTCTGTGTTTACTTCTAGACCGACATCCTTACTACTGTCAAAGTTTGCGTGTTTTTCTTTGTTGCTATTTATATTATCACTCAGGAGATTCATATCATCATGACAGACCAAGAGCTGATGTGTCCCATTTAATTTCTGTCCCAGCTGGTTTTCCTGGACCTTTCTAATGCCATATTCTAAAGCAAAGTCGAAAAGCAGTGGTAACAAAGCATCTCCTTGTTTTAGACCATTCTGGATAGGAAAGTTATTAGACAAATGTTTACCTATACGGACTTTACTATACATTTTGTTCAAACACATTTTAATCAGTTTAACTACTAGTTTAATGTGTACCCTAAACTCTATCAGAATATTTTACAATACTTCCCTCCTAACTGAATCATAGGCTTTCGTGAAGTCTACAAACAGCTGATGTACTGTCTCATTGTATTCCAATTTATTCTCCAGTATCTGATGAATGCAAAAGATCTGATCAATAGTTATTTGTTACATCAAAACTCACACTGATAATCACCAATAATTTAATCTATGCATGGACTTAACTTTGAGAGAATAATAATAATAATGGATAAAATTATTTACGAAGCTCATAGCAGATTTATCCCCCAATAATTACTACAGTCAGTTTTAACATCATTCTTGTGAACTGGTACAATAATAGTGTGACATGCCGCCAGAAAGCCGGAATGGTTGAGGAGGTCAGAGTTAATTTCCTAGCCACTGACCAGCATTCCTACTGCAACACCTTGGAATTCAAACGCTAGCAAACATAAGCGACAAATTGTTTGAGGCAGCTGCATGACAACAGCTGCGATAAACATGTATACTTCAGGGGGAATGGAATACCAACAGCGCTTTGCCTAGGAATAGCTTAAACAACAAATGTGTTACCAAGGAGATGGAAGGATATCCATGGCAAAGAATATGTCAGCTAATGCACTCCCACATTCGCTGCATAACAGCAGGTGAAACCGAACCCTTGAATATGGTGCACTCTATTTAGTCCGAGGTCACGTTTTAAGAGTCCAGCTTCGATGAGACCAGTCAGTTTTTAGTGTAGCTCTGACTAGAGCAGAAGCAAGCTCACATCCGACAAAGGACAGAAAGACACTTCACTACGATCAGCAGTGCAAATAATTGCAAGAGTGAAGAGGAAATGTCTAAAGGAAGTTATAAGTTAATAATAAATGTAAGCGTGTGTGTAACAGAGATTGTCCAATAAATGTCTTAGCCAAATCCGAGACCCACGTGAATTGGTTGCATTACATAGGCAACACGCGACAAGACTCCTTCCACTGATCAGGCAATTCTTCCTTATTCCAAATAGAATTAATTAGCTTATGGATCATAGAACATAATATTTCACCTCCTGCTTGAATCAGTTCTGCCCGAATTTAATCACTATCTGGTGATTTACACCTATTCAACTTAGCAATAAAAATTTCCAACTTCAAAAGGGTACTAATCGCTCAGTTGTATGTATTTCTATCTGCCTAACATCACTGACCCTATGTACATTCAATAACTGAGAGTAGTTCTTCCACCTATTCAAAATGCTGTTGGAATCTGCAAGCAGATCACCATTCTCATCCTTCACAAAGTTACTTCTAGGTTGGTAACCCTTCTTAAAGTAATTTATTCATCCATGCAGGTCTCTAATGTTCTTATTTTTACTGTTTGTTGCAAGCTCATAAATTCTGTCTTTCAGATATTCCCATCCATAACCAGTGCAATTCGGCTTGTTTTCTTTGGTCTAATAATTTTGAGAATCCTTCATTGAACCACAGCTTATGCTTGTTCAATTCATAATAACCCAAACTCCCTTTGGCAGAAATTTTGATATTCTCTCTAACAGCCTCCCCAGCTCTATTAATATCCACCTCAGTGTCTAAGTTTTCCAAAGCTGAGAACCTATTTGAGATTTCAAAATAATACTGCTTTTGATTTGTTTCATTCTGGTCTGTCACACTAATATTATGAAAAAGTTCAATAGTTCTGTCCAGTGTGACTTGTTAAGATTTTCTTACTTCAATTATTCATGCCCTTACATGTTTTAGTCTTCAGAGACCATCTTCAGAGGGACACCTTTACATCAATACTGTTAGAGGCCACCATTACTGTATATGTTCTAAAGGTTAAAATATATACATACAATATAAATAATATATAATTGGCTGTAAAATCTTAAGTCTTTACAACTACAGCAGCTGTTCCAATACTTTAAAATGTTTATAGTTAGTTTGTTAAGATTCTATTGGAATTCGTAAACCAAGCTGGTTCGTGTCGTCCCTCTTATTATTTCTTTTGACGGTGGCTGAATGTGTGCCACCTTGTCATTCTTGAGAAGAGGGTTCTGCAAATATATTATGGGTATATTGTATTATTTCATCAATCCTATTATGTTTTGTAAAAACTTCTGTTATTTCGTCCTACCTTTAATGTTGTCCTGTATGTGTTTGTGGCTCACTGTGTTGTTTTTACTGTTCTAGGTTGTGTTGTTCCACGTATTTATACTCCTTGTGTCTGTGACATTAGTGTGGGCGTGTACTGATGTTGTATTATGAGCTGGAACATATTATACTGGTTGTCACTTTCCTTTGTGTTTTTTTGTTCTTCTATCAATTTGTTAAGCTTATTAAAGCGATATATATGGAAATTTCTTTTATATTCATGATGCTCCCTTCTTTGGCATTCTCAACCATTTCCATGATTACTGTCATTGGTCCGTACTGGTGGTGTTTGTTTAGTATATGTTGGGCAAATGCCGATTCATCTTTATTTAGTCTTATGTGTTAGATTTCTACCAGTTTGGCCGATGTATACTTTATGGCAGCTTATTTTGTATATCCCACTTTGTTCATAGGGCTTTGTTTCTCGTTTTTCATTTACTAGTTTACCTATAGTGTGGGCTGTTTTAAAGGCTATTTTTATGTTGGTGTTTTTGAAGAGCTTTCTGATTTTTCATATGTAATTTCCCATATAGGTAAATGTGGCCCATTTTTCTTTTTTGGCTTTATTATCCAGATTATTTTTCTTTTGTCTGAGTTTGTTATAGAGTTGTGTGATGTCTTCCTTCTTATAGTCATTATTTAATGTTATATTAATAAGAGTATTTAACTCTTTGTTTTTAGCGTTTTCTTTGAGGGTCAGTGTGAGAACTCTGTGTATCCTGTTTTTGTATGCTGCTAACTTTTGTTCTTTAGGGTGGCAAGAGTTATTATTTATTGTTGTATCTGTCGTGGGTTTTCTGTACATTTCCATTTCTAATTGTCCATGTTTGATAATTAGGTTTAAGTCCAAGTATGCTATTTGGCTGTTTACTTCCTCATTCCTTGTGAACTGCAAGTTTTTGTGTTGTGCACTGAAGTGTTCAAGGAGGTTTTGGGGGGTTGTTTTCGTCTGATTGTATATTATGAAAATATCATCTATGTATCATTCCCAACTGCTGATTTGATTTGAAAATGTCTTCCCTACCTACATTGGCACTGAAATCGCCTAACAAACTTCACATAAGGTACTTTGGGAATATATCAAATACATGTTCTAGTTCTTCATAGAACCTGTCCTTTATGCTATCAATTTTATCTTCTGTTGGGGCATCAACATTCATGATGATATCACACCAGCGACCTTTTAGTATTATGTATGACATCCCATCATTAACAAACTCTACCCTCTTAAATGCTGATACAATTCTCTTATGTAAAAAAAAAAAAAAACCTGTACCTAATTCATGATTCTTATTCCTCTTTCCACAGAAAAATGTATATTCGCCTCCTGGAGCCACCTTCATCACATCTGACCTCCTGTGCTCCCACTAAATCTAACTTATATTTTGAGATTTCTTCTGCCACTACCCTGAGGGAGCACACTCTATACATATTTCTAACATTCCAAGTATCAAATTTCATATAAATTTTCTTTTTAGCTTGGGTCATTTATCCAATATTCTTCTTGCAAGGTTAAGTCCATATATAGTAGGTGGTTCAAATATGACCGGGACTGATTTTTTTGTAAACAAGCCACACTGGGCAGCAGCTGTGCGACCTTCAGAGATTGTAGCCACAACCTCCATTCTCCCTCCTGTTAGGGTTAGAACCTGTTCAGCGCTGTCCGGGAGTTGCTAGAGAGATGAGCGTATAGAAGGTACCGCAGAGCATGGAACAATGCACTGTGATCAAATTCCTCGTTGGAGAAAACGTCCCCTCTGTTAAAATTCACCACAGACTCCAACAACAGTATGAGGAAGAGTGTCTCTCACGGACCCGTGTGTTTGAGTGGTGTAAGTGCTTCAGAGAGGG